>NC_090448.1:94366465-94618965 GCF_031143425.1 Pleurodeles waltl
TTGGTCGGTGTCAGCTAGGCGGAGATCATTAAATCTGTGTAGTGATTTGCAGGCAGCACCATCACTGCCGATTTGGTGTAATATATCCTAAACATTGTCCTAGTGCACAGGAAGGCTGCCAGGTACTGAATGTCATGCTGTAGCTGAACTATAACACTAGAAACAAATCTCACGCTAAGAGATGAGACCAATAAACAAAAATGCAGCCTGTAGGCTGAAACTGTGCATCAGCCTGTGAAACTTGCAGCTCAAAGAACGAAGAGCAGGCTGTGCTCAGCATCATGACAGGTGGCATGCAAGCTTTCACAGTGGCAGAATATCCACCTACTTAGAGAGAGATGTCCCACTTGGAAGTAGTGCCCTTGCCCCCCCTTGCTGGGAACACAATCAGTATCTCACTCAAAATTCAAATACACACCTCAAATGAAGATTGAAAAATTAAATGTTACACAAGAGTACAAAAGGAGAAACACGGTAATTATCACCAGTGTTAAAAATACACATGACTGAAAGGAAAATGTGCAGTTCAGAGATTTTAGCACCCGCCTCCTTTTCTCCCCATAATTAACTTCCGCAGAAGCTGAAGGGAAGCGTAGCAGGCTCCCTATCTCAGCTCAGATTCTAGGGTCATGATGAGAATTAACAAGCGTGGTTCTAAAAGCAAAAAACAATTCAACAGTAAAAGGCAAAGAATGATTAACAGCCCAGATGCTCTTTAGGATACCAACAGCAGGGGTAAAAAATGATATTTCACTGCAGTCCTGCTATGGAAATATGAGCAAATGTGGGGTGGGGTGGAAGGTGTACTAAGAACCCAACACCTGCACAAGGTATGCTACTGAGGCACTTGCTAATGCAGTTTGTTGCTGGGGACATGGCTGACATGAAGGCTTAATCACTGGTGAAAGTCTGTACCTCCACCTCCCATAGCGCCTTGGAGCTGGTCGCAGACGTTGCGGACTGGCGCCCAGTAGTCCGTAGGAAGACATGCTGTATCTTGCGGTGCTCGTCGCAGGTAAGGAACTTCTCCTGCTCAGCGTGGAAGAGTCGTACTACATCGCCCTACAAGAAAGGTGGCAATGCAGCACATATTAGTACTACCTGGAAAACTGGGATAGGGATGAGAGGAAAAGTGGCAAGAGGAACAGTGAGGGGAATAAGACACTGAAAACACTTTACCCCCTTGAGGATGTCATCTTTGTTGTCACTCCACTTCATGAACAGAACTATTTTCCAGCTGGTATTGCAGTTCACAGAGTTCACCTGCAGGGAACCAACAAGTGTCAGTGTACAAAGGGGAAACACATCATGCAATAGAATCGAGAGTCTGGAATCAGACGGACTAAAGGAACAGCATGTTCCTTGGGCTTTGCAGCCTTCATAGTCTGTTGCTTCTGAACCTCCTATTTTGGCCCTAGAGGAGCCCCATCCTTTCAGAGACATGCACAGGTGCGTAGGAGGGGGTAAAGTAATCTGTACGACATTTCCCCATTTCGTTAAACCATTTGCCAGACACTGAACACAAACCCTGTGCATAACTGTGGGTAGCAGTTGAATAAAATGTCTTCATATAAAACTGAACGCAATAACCGTGTTAAAATAGCTAAAAGAATACTGCTTCTGGCTCTCACCTATTATGTTGGCTCTGATATGATACGAGTTAGAAGAACAAGAGGTACCCCCTAAACGTCCCCAAGCATCAGAAAACTAAATAATAATGGTCAGTGAAAAAAACGACATATTGAAGGTCTGAAACTAAAGAAATGTGGTCAATGGAGTTAAAGCCTCCAAAGCTATATCGAGCGTAGGTCACTCTGCATGGAGTACTTCTAGGAGTTAAGAAACAAAGGAAAAAGTAAACCAAACCAGTGGTTCCGGCATATAAATCACATATTCCTAGAGATTTGATGAGCAGATCCTGTCACCAAGAGACTATCCAGGACCTATTAATGGTCTTTATTTTCACAACGTTTCTGAGCTAGGATTAACTCGTTCTTTAGACCAGCCTGCCTTGCTTTCAAGTAGAATCTATCCTCCTCATAACCGACTGAGTGGTACAAGTGGATAGGGCAATTGTTTTTTTTTTTTATCTGTCAGTGTAGGTGAAATGGCAGCAGAGATCACAGAACGTGGATCATGCTGCCATTTACATGCCACGAACTTCTCTATGATGGGGCAGAGGTAGATGAGATTATTGGAGAAGTTTTTAAGTTCTCTGGTTGACCTCTGGAGTGGACAACCTATACAACATGTCTGTTAAAGGCAGGCTCTACAATTTCTCCAGAGTCTCCGCGCTGTGTCTATTCTTCGGTGGCTTCTGCTCACATACCGAATTAGACACTCTGCAGCCAATCACAGCTCTTGTTGCATGGTTTTTGTCTTCAATAATTGAACATATAATCTCTTCCAGGGGATACCTTCAACGCTTCTTTCAAAGGCTTCTAAACCATCGATAGCTCACTTGTATTTGATCAAGCATTTCCTACGACAGGATAAAGCATCCAAACTCTGTGTGCCAAGCCGTGCAGGAGGACCGAGGAGGGTGTCCTGCTGTAAACGTAACCAGAGCAACAGCTTCATTTGAAAGTTTCATAAAACACTACATCCCACCTAAGCCACTTCAGAGCACTGAAGAAACAGCAAGAAGGTCAGATTACATTAGATGTCTGAAAAGTTCATTGTTCAGGAGTTTAAGCTAAAGGCATACAACCACCGAATTATTTTACCACTAATTTTACTTCTGCACGTAAAATTAAATAAAACTTAAAATGCTTTGCATTTTACATAATTTGCTGTTTAACTTTTTTGCACTGCAGCAGAAAAACAAAGGCTTTAAATTAAATAATACACAAAACATAACTTTGTGTAAAAAGCAATCGCGAACCATGCCTGCAACTGTGCTCATGGCTAATTGAGAAACATGTTCCGACTAAGAGTCCAGATGAAATATCTCAAATTCGGTTTACCACCCTGAAATGGGTCACAAAATAAGGGGGTAGTTCTGGACTGAGGGAGAAACTGATGTATATCAGAGGTTGCTCTACCCACGCGAGTAACAGACACTTACTTACGTGGAACAGAAGGTGAGCACAGCATGCAGCTGGGATTCTATGGAAGCAGTACTTAGAGGCCTCTTCATTAAAGTAACAGCAGGATTAAAGAGGAAGGTTCAACTGACTGGCTTGGGAAAAAAACTTGACACTGGAGGAACACCACAAAAACAAATTCACCACACACCTTGCTAAGGTAATAAAGACTAAAGGTCTGTTTAGAATAATTGACCTAGAGAAAGCAGAATACATGATATTGATCTAACCTTAAAGACTAAGGGGTGGAATCCTAGCCACCCAACTTAAAGCTGAGCAAATACTTAACTAGGTCTTGAGTATTATATTTTTTCACACCCATCTCAAAAGGTTACATTTTAAATGCTTTTATATCATCTGTTTTGGACCTTTTAACTATCTGGTGCTCAGTACCAAAAACCCGCAGTATTTCGGGTTGTCATCCCAGTTTGGACCCAGTCATATGCAAATCAGTATTGACCCTGCTCACCATGGAAAGTCTAGTTGGAACTGCCAGGCCAGGTTGCTTGTTTCCAGGCCAGGTCTGTGACTGGGGAATGTTTGACATTGTTCAGCATTTTGTTCATCATCTGTTCTTTTTGCATTTGTCATCCTAAGTGGGAAGGGTAGCTGCAGACATGGGTCCTGTGGTGGCTATGCCACCGGCTGATGAGGAGTGATATCCTGAAACCTGTCCCAGGTTGCTCGTTTCTTGCAAAGGGAGGGCCTGGCCTGGCAGTCTGGGCGGGACTGTTCACATGGGGAGCAGGGTCAAGGCTGATTTGCATACAACTGGGTCCAAACGAGTGTCCTGGAGAGCAAAAAAACAATGGATTTAGGTGTAGTTCTGTGACAGGGTGAAAGTTTGACATTGTTCAGCATTCCAACCATCATCTGTCCTTTTTGCACACTATTTCTATTAAGCACCTCAAACCAGGTAAATTACCACACCTAGATTGTTTACCACCAGCTTTTACGAAGCATTTGACCCAAAAACTGTTGGTCACACCAGAAGCTATTAAAGTCTTCAAAGCACACATGTGACACTGTGGAGGACACATTTATCAGGACACAGCTGTTAATTTTACGAGGGAGGGAAGTTGTGGGGAAAGGGGGTACACATGTACACCTCTCCACTCATTCATTTACAGACAACCTTAAGACTAACAAGTACACATACATTCATATGTGCACGCACCAAGCTTTAAAAAAAACAAAAAAAAAAAAAAAGCTTTACCTCAACAGCAGTAGCTCCAACAGGGAAGTCTTGTAGGTCCCAAGAGGGTTGGGACTGCAGTGTTCCCTCACTTGCTGAGGTAAGGTCAGCCAATGAGGGAAGGCAGCAGTCCCAGTATCGTCAGAGTGGGATGGGGTCAGTGAGACTGCTCACCCCACCCCCCTCTGTGAAGCGGTGTCACTGATTGAAACTCAGCCGTGGGCACTTCAGGGCTTAAAACTAAAGCACACAGGTCCGAGGAATTCAGAGACACTACCCCTTGCCAGGCTAAAGAGGTCACACCCACAGGAGATGTGATTTCTTCTGCCAAGCAAAGTTCAGCTCAGGCACCCATGAGCCTAGATGTGTCTTGCTCCTGGCTGCCTGACTTGAATCAGAAGTGTGTCCATCAGATGACCTTTGTTCAGCCTGACAGACACTGTTCTTGGCTGAAAAAATGTGGGGGGATTTTGGGGAGGGCTCAGAGCCCCACAGCCCATATGGGCGGGCCACTGTTGTCTCATCTTGAAACCAGGAACGAGACTGTAGCACACTCGTCATACAGACCAGTATATCTTAAACATAGTTTATAATCGGTTTACAGGCATTTTTGAATCCAGGCTTGAAGTGATTGTGCCTAAACTAATCCACTCTAATCATGCCAGCTTTATAAAAAGGAGAGACCAGTGACAACAGCTAAAAAAGTATTGCATTTGGTTGATATAACCGAGAAACAACAAAAATGAATACATACCCTTAATGGTGAAAAAGCTTTGTACAAGGAGAATTCTTCTTACGAAAGCAACAATGCAACATATGGGATTTGGGATAGCGTTAGGATCAATGTTTGTGGGATATGAAAATCCATGAGCAGAGATACAGATCAATTGCTACCGGTCAAAAATAAATCCAGATTGGCAGGGGTAAAAGACAGGGCTGCCCCTGGTCTACCCTGAGGTTGAGGTGATCTCAAACATTGGTGAAGTGCACCAGAATTATAGTGCTTTGTACAAGTCTGCTAAATTTCACCATTGTGGGGTGGAAAAAAAATATTTATCACCAGAAACTCATTGAAGATTATATAAGAACAGGAGGAAAATAAAGATGAAAAATGACAGGGCACTACACAACCCTATGATTGAGATATGGGGATACACATCACAGCCTATTACTAGAATTACAACTCTGGTGCCTGACTGAGGATGCAGGAAGGAACAGAAAAGAAGTGGTGCATGATAGCTTAAACCTTAGTAAGGAACTACTGTATAAGTTCCTTAGGTTACCAAAACAACAACCAAATAATACTTGTTTTGGACACATTGATGAAAACATGGGGTACATTGATGAAGAGGGGAGCAATTATGTCATATCATCAGCTTGCATCCCTTCATAAAGCAGGGGTGTGGAATTCCTATAGCCCGACACCCAGGACAGTGTTTGGGGGGCAAGGATAACAACGTTTCATGTTTATTTTGTACATGGGACAAGTAGGCCCAACCCTTGTGGCACTAACCCCAAGGTTGTTAGTCTATACGGAAGGGAACTGTCCGCAGTTGAGGTAATATTTGTGTCAATATGCTAATGCGGTTTAAACTTTTATTTATGGTCCATTAATGCAAAGCCTTTATTATTAAGGTGAGGGCTCTAAACAAACAAAGGTCAGCCTGCACTACTGACAGTTGTAAAAACAAATAAAAAAAGTGTACACGTTTGAAAAGTTTAACAATATGAGGCTATGTATAATGCTCCCAGAATGCTCTCTGATTAGATGTAAACATTTGCAGAAGCTTGCATGAAAGATTGATGATAGTTTGCTTTCAAAATAAAGTATTCATAAAAACATCTGAGTAGGGATAAAACGTTTTGCTAAATTACTGTGAAATATTAGGTACTATTACTTTGAGGCATCATTTTGTAAAATGTGGTGATGCATGCTAGTATTTCCAAAAAATATTCATAACAGAAAATCAGTGTATCTATTTTCAACAAGATTATGGGAAACATGAAAATAAAGAAGCACTGGCAAAGCCAACCGATCTAACATTGGTTGTCAGTCTATTGGCATTGTCAATGTGTGTCTTGTTTTGACATGGCCTTTGTAACACTTCATTGTTGTGGGAGCTGCCAGACCCTCACCATTGTAACAAAAATGACAAAAAGCAAAAAAATACAAAAAAAGCACACATTGCCCCAGTAGTTCTGGGCACTGAACAAAACTACTTTGTGTGCTAACATGCTTCGTGTGGAAGAGCAGAATGCTATCACTCACAGTAAAGCCAGCCGATCGATAGATCGGAAGAGAAATGGAATTTTAATAAAAGCAAAATTTCTTGGTTAACGCCAGACCTAACTAGGGGCCCAAATCTTAAAGAAAAGCACAAAAGTACACCCATGCTATGTGTGAATTAGTGGCTTTAATGAATTCACGAGACTTTACAGAAGTAGACCAGGAAATTGTACTTCTAGAACGTATTTATGAACAGAATTTTAACATAAGCAAATATGCATGGGTATATTTGTTCAAGCAAAAATCTATTGAGCGTTTACAAGTTCACTTTCACTCCAACTACTTTGTTCCGCAAGCCTGAAAAACTTCTACTAATGCCCTTGTCAGGAGTAAATTTCCAACCTTTTATTATGGAAAAAGATTAGAGAAGAGCTAGCAAAAATCCTTAAACATGCATGTTAGTAAGTTTGCACAGATGTAAAGGCATTCCAGCTCTGGAATCATTGCTTACTGCTTCCACCAGCCCAGTATGTTGATCTGCGGAAAGGTGGCAAAATAATGAAATTGCTATAGTAGGGCTTGAAATTTCTAGTCTTCAAGTCCTAATATAGTATTAGCTCTGGCATATACAGAAAGGCTATTATAAGAGCTTTTACATAATGAGACTGCTGCCATAATTTGTGACTGCAGTATATGGCACCATAGGGACACATAGATTTTTTACAGGACAAGTACATTTAAGAAGCAACCTGTCCCATGGACAAGTAGATATTTTATTAAGTTTCACACCACTTATAAAGAAATCCAGACTTCACCTCAAGAGTGCAAATACTTTTCTAAAATGGAAGGGGGGTTGGATGGTTCCGTTTGAGACATGTTTGATAAAGGGTCAATTGAAGAGCTTCAAAGATCTTGCATGTGGGCTGCCCCAAAGGGAATGTTTTAGGTATACACAAATTACATACTGAGTATCAAACCCAGAGATAAAACTGGGGGCCCCTAGGAACCTCACAGCCATGGAGACATGCCTACGTAACCTAAAAAAATCATAAATGTGATTACCAAACTGTTCAAAGCCTGGCAAGCAACACAAGTAGGGGCATAAATCCAGGTTCCAGTCAGCTTGGAAATTGAAGCAAGGTATGCAATTGGATAGGGACCAATGGTCAAACCTTCACTAAAAACAAACCATGCTAAGCACAAAAAGGCTAGGAAGTCAATGTTCAAAATCCTATAACTGTGGTACATGATACCTTGAAGGACACAGGATGGTCTGATAAGTGTTGGAGATGATGCAGAACTAGCATCTATACCCCACATACGGTTCTACCAATAAAAAAGCCTTTGTGGCAAATGTGCGGAGAATTATTGAAGACGTTAAGGGAAGCCCAATAGATACGTTTCTAGATGAGAAATTCCATCTGAAAGAATCTAACCTTTACATGCAAAAAAGACATGGTTAAAGCACACATACTCTAGGAAGAGAAGCTAGAATTATTGGCACTATACGAAATATAGCAGTGCTCACCTTGGTATGGAAAAACCGGCAGGTTTTTTTTTTTTTAAACTTTTTTTTTATTTTTTTTATTAAGATCTGTATCCCCTTGGTGAATTATGTAGCCAAATTCTTTAGGAAGATCAGATGGCAAAAGTGGACACAGATCCTACCTAAGTAGAAGGGGCTCATGAAGATTAATCAATGGTATAAATGGAAGAGGCGAAAGGAGAGACCCCCAGGTGGGAACTGGTAAACTGTTGGGACTGAGATGAATTGGAGAGGGACTTAGTTATCGTGTCATACAACAACTGATGGTAACGTTTGCCATAATGAAGTTTAACATGCTATTAAAATGAGTACACTATCCCTATAAATATTCTGCTCCAATATTCCAATGTGTGTATTCCGGTTCTCTCAGTTTATTTTACAACATTATCTTCAATGAGTGGTATATTCTAACAGCATTAAAGCACCTAGGGTACACATGTCAAAGGCATGATCCTTTCTTACAGGTCCTTACCAGCAGCTGGCATACCCACTCTGGAGGAGGACTTTTAGCAACAGTAATAGTATTCAGAAGTGGTTTATAATGCCATATTATGGACTGTGGTGTGATGTAGATAGAATGTTCTTAGTTGGTATTCAAGGGCCAGAGATCAGATGTGGGACAATGTGAGGATGCTGATGAAGACAGTTTTTTCCACTCATGGCAAGGCATAACGTCAATGTAGACGAGTCAAGAACATTGCATATGCCCCGTTTATGGTACTCAGCATTACCCCTTTCTTTGGGTCTCTCATAACTAGATTTTACAATACACTCGGGCAGTGATCTTCTGCTACAGGTTCGCTGCATTTCATTGAGAAAGAGCAGGCTCAGATTATTAATCTGAGCTCTATGCACAATTTTCAGTGCATGCGTTCCAACAAATTATGTGCTGAAATATTTACATTCAAAGGACAGGAGTGGATATAAATTTCCTACTTTAACAAACTAATCTTGGTTCGAGGTGTTTTAAACATGGCTACTTTAGCGTCAGAAGTTAGGTGTAGGATTCCTTTCTTGACATGACCAGGTGGGTCTGTACTGCGTCCTGTTCAGCTTACATGTACTCAGTTTGCAGTATAATGAGATCCAAATTAAGTAATTCATTGAATGATCTCTAATTCCAGTCTTTGGATTACACTTAGTTTCAGAACAAATATTTGTATACTCACTGCACCATATGGACTTAACACGGGTGGTGAGCATAGTAGAACCAGCTTTGTAAACAGAGTAATGTGGGTTATGTGCCTTCTTGGCAACCTGTTTGAATGAGTCTGTGCCTATAGAGGTTTTGAGGAAGGCAAGCATTCAAGCATGAAGTCTAAGTTATGGTAGTGTATGAAACTGGACCAAGGCAGCCCGTTTTAATATGTATACTTTGGAAAAACTTACCAGAACATTGCGACTGGCAAGGCAAATGGCATGATAAAGTAGAGCACCGTAAATACCTCAATGTGCCTCTGTAGACAGATTGTGTGGGCTAGCATGTGAGTAGCTGGCAAATAGAAGTGTTGCCTACCTGGCATAGTACATATAAACTTTTCCAAGTTTATTATTTCTGTTTTACATTTCATATTTGAAATGTTGGTAGAGGGGAGAATGTATAATCTTGCAACAATGCATTTTCTCTGCTGCATGCAATGAGTCCCAAAATACTATGCTCATGGAACTGCTTAAGGCATGTGAAGAGTGCAGATTGGCTGACTGATCTGATATGGGCTGTAGTATCAATTGCACCTACCATTCTTTGGTTTACATTTGCCTAGGTTTCTGAATACCACAAAAAAGAAGCTGACCTTTGATAAGATTTCAGGTGCATACATAAGCTTTGAGTTGAAACTTCACCATATGAATAATCTATCAAGACATCAATCTAGTTCTGAAAAGTTTCCAAGCCATGACTACTGCAGCACAGGCTGCAACTCGGCTTGTGGGTGTGACCCCTAAGGAGTATATTAGGTATCAACTGGCATGCTGAAACTTTTCAAGCTCAAGGCATTCAGAGAGCTCCAACAGCAACAACTACAACACAACTCATTTACCTGTTTGTAGGGTGAGGAATCTACAGGAAGATTGTTTCCACTAGAAATTGCAACTGCGACCATGGATAGCCTTGCCTTGCCGGAGGCTGAAAGGAAGGTCTTCCCAGAGATTTGAGGGGCCAGTCCACCAGTGCAGATATTAATGCAGTGACTGAACATCTGTGCTTGTGCTGATAGACTCCCTGGATTTTGCAGTCTATACCTCCTCTGACACCAATTAAGGAAACTCATCCGCTATCTGGCCTGAAGCACCAACAGAACTACAAGAGGCCATGAAAATTAGCACAGTACTCCTATACTATAATTAGAACTTGAGTCAGACACTGCCCCAATACCCATGACCCTCTGAGGAGGCGGGAGTGCCTTCATGAAGGTTGTGTCAAGCACTGCTGCTGTAAAAGTCAGTCTTTTGACAGGGAGTGAGTTGGGCCTTTTCTATGTGAACAGTAAAGCTAAAGTCATTGAGAAGTGTCACAACCCTCTCATGGGGCCACCAATTTAAAGCTCCCAACAAAGGAAGTGGTGTGGTGCAGTAGTTTGAGGTGGAGTTCAGATGGGTTTAGTTACAGCACAAGGGGATTGAATCTGCTGATGCCTTCTAGCTCTACCTAGCCTTAAAAGGAGCAATCCACCTGATGAGGAATCTTAACCAGTTGAGAAAGCTTACAGGACTGCACAGAGCAACAGTAATCACAGAACATATAATACAGTTGGTGGAACTGCTGTGCAGGTGAGGCTAGGCTCAGGGCGAGACATCAGCCTAATGTTCTCTATGCGTTCCAATGAAGAATTGATTTTCTCTCCAAACTATGTCATGTCCATGATACTAGCCTGGACAGCCCCCACAAATCCATCCAGTACAACATGTCCAAACAGTTCACTGTCACTCCACAGACCAACTAGTGTCTGCATAGTCAAAGCCATCTGTTAGGATGCATCCAGGCCATCACTCCCTAGGTCCGAGAATGGCTTCTTTATCTGCTCTAATTACTAAAGGCTTTGCAAGTTTCCATAAAGCATGGGTGTAGTGACCCAAAACACAGATGGCATGAGTTGCATAAGCCAAGCGCCTGGAGGGAAATAAGTTGCAACCTGAAAGCATAGAGTTTCTTGGATTCTGTCCCTAGAGACGGTAGGAAAAGTTTGGGTTATGACCACTTTTGGGGTGGGATCTTTTAAGGGGACTTTCACTGAAAGAAAAAAAATAATTGGAGAGGGAGCTCACTTATGGTTCCATTGCAGACCTTAGTTCATTCCAGAGAAGTGGAAACATGTGTGACTAATTCCAGTTCAAGTGTTTCCCACAGAATTTATATGAGTCAGGGTCTCACTGTTCTGGTCGCGTTCTTGCAACCTGGAAGTAAGCTTGGTCATCTCTTAAATGGCATAGGAATATCACCCACAAAATGTCTGGGTCAACACATTAGAAACAAAGTGACATTGTAACTAATATCACAGTTCACTCAAGAGATTTGGGATTAAAAAAAATCATCAATATTTTACGTGAATAAGCCATGACTCATCCAACAAACACCAACCATTCCAAAAAGTAATCTGTATCTTGTTACACACATCGCCTTGTTTGCCCTATTCATCAAAATAAACAGACCAAGCATTTGTCTTCAGGTCACCCACAAATGCATAGGAAAACTGAAGGAGATGTAATCCAGTTTGCCCTTAGATTTCTTGCAACTTTATGTGGTCTCAAAGCATTATTATTATCCCAAAACAAGCTAGTGGCTTGACGGTATTGCACATAACCATATGCTAGACTTTAAAAATGTACTTTGTTCAGTCAAAATCAAAAAAAATCTTAACGCTTGACCCATTTTACAATTGTGTAATGCTTTGCAGAAAGCACACAAAAAAGCGGTTTCAACTCCACAGTCAAGAATATCACGTGTTTTAAGTGCTTTATCTAGCACTAAAAAAATATATATGAAATGGAGACTTCAAGCCCTTTCTCTTCATGCCAACTGTAATCTCTACGACGTCAAGGTACTATACAGTTAATCTGCAGCAAGCTCAAGCAAACAACCCTGTGCTAATTGTGTCCACTTGAACTAGAAACAACAAATAAAAGGCCACAAATGTCTAAAGAAGCAGCATCCAGACCAATATCAAAACCAAGATCAGAATATGAAACATGATTAAGGCAGGCCCAGGAGAGTTTAGAAACCCTGCTGAGGGCTCGTTCATGACCATGTACACAACAGTAATCCTCCATACTAGTGTCCCACAGCCAATATCATTTAAGTCATTCAGAATGCACCCACAGCCACTCAGGAGCCAAGAACCAATCACCCAAGCACAGAGACTCGCACCAGAGATGTTTTGTAGAGTAAGATGGGAATCCTGTAAAAAAGTAAGCTTGGTCTCAAGGTGGTTAGAATCTGATATTGCTATTTTGACTAGCAAGTAGGTGAAAGTCATCTGAAATGCACCCTACACAAACTAAAAACTTCTTTAATAGCAACACAAATAGTAGTGTGGTTGACAGCATCCTTCTGGCCTGGCTGTGAAAAAGCCCAAAATGCTAGACCGTAAGAAGGGCTTTGGACAAAACCACAGTCCTCTCAATCACCACTCTTCCAAAGGCCTTCGCAAGTGCTGCAAACAAGTGCCAAGGGCCAAACTAAACCAGCAACTTAAAGCTTTAAACTAGTGTTTAACAGAGCAAGAAGGAATAAGGGGCTCTGTGCCAAAGAGATATGGCCAGATTATCATGGTTGTGCATGTTTATCACTTTCACACAATTTTTCACATTTCAAGAATGCCCTAGCAACTGGAGGTCCCAGAACAAAAGCTTGGGGGGGAGCACCAAGTTAGAAGCCCTACACACAGCAAGGACAACATCAAGTACCTGACAGACAGGTATACATTATGTTCCACAAAAGAAATAAAGGACAAACAGTACAAGTAGTGCACAGACGGGAGTTGCAATGAAAGCTGCAATTTGCAGAACGAGATACAACAATCAGTAACAGAACCTTAAAAGGCAGAGTGTGACTTCCAGCAGGAAGCAAGGCACCAGAAACTCACTTTTCAATTTAAAATCTAAGCTTTGGGAAAAAGACCTCACGAAAAAGAAGAAAAAAAAAAAAGACATGCACTAATAACACCATCAAGTTCTTTAAAAAAATTTAAAAAAAAGAAACAGGAAGCCTTTGTCTGAACACGCTTAACCCACATAATGTACAATACTTCTCACAAATGTGTAGGATACTTAAAATTGTTGTGCTCATTGGATCAACAGGAGAAAACAAATGGCAGCCTGCCTACTTACTAGAACACATCTAGAGCATCCAATGGAGCCGAGAAGAAACTGTCCCCTAACAGCTCCGCTCAGGAAAGCTTTGCAACAGCCGACAAAGTTGCAACCATTCCCTTATACAAATGTTCTTAAATGACCCACTTAGGAATTAAGTGAGAACTGAAGCAACAACGTACGAATGGATGAACAGAAAACTGAGGAATGGACCATCTGCAAGGAGAACTTGAAGGATGTAAAGAGAATACAGCACTAACACTGTATCTATGTCAGCACAGACACAGGCTCCCTGATGCATTACCTGGTAAAAACATTTGGTGGCAAATGCATAAGATACATAAATCAGTACATTGCAAATCATGCAAATCAAAAATAGGTGAGCAAAGCTGAGAATTGCACTTAAGTAAAATAATGCAACTGTATTGTTCCCGCCTCAAAGACCAACTTCACGCTATGATTTTAAGGACCCATGCTGGGTCACACTGCATTATCCAACCCCCCACAGAATTGCTTGAGAGACACAGGGGGTCGTGTGTGTAACCAACATGAGATGGAGTCCAGTTATGACTATTTTCAGAACAAATTTCAGAAGGTATCAATTCTGGAAAACATTTTTGGGAGCTGCCAATACCTGTGATTTAAACCATTCCACCTGATCACTAGCAACTTCAATTTCCTCCTCAAGAGGAGCAAGTTAACCAGCTTTTCTTTTAGCGGAAGTATTGATACTTCTTAGAAGATACACACATCAAATGGAGCGTAGAGGACACCCACAACACTCTCACATGAACAACAGTTAGTTACTGGACACAGAGAGCCACACCTGAAATTCTAAACAAGGCTATACTCAATGGTTATCAGTAATGGCCACAATTTGCTAAACGATTTGTACTTGGCCAAAAAAATTGGAACTTATTAAACCAGTATCTTTACCACAAACATTACTTATAGTAAACATTATCTTACATGTCTAACCATTACCATCCTATTGCAGCTCTCTATGCATAAAGAATCTCTGTAGACTTCAAATTGATATATCTTGTGTCTCTTATGGCTACAGAGATGTGAGACACAAGTGTACATAGCTCACTTGACTCACTGTTGCACGTCATCTCTTGGTGCTGTGTAAGTTCCGCCCCTACTATCCACCACTGTACAGTGCTGTGGGACTCTGGATCAACCAATGCAATATATAAACAACATCTGCAAAAGGTACAGATATCCTGGAAGAAACATAACTGTAGACCTGCACAGGAATGGCAAACTAGGAGCTAGCAAGCAAATGTTCGGTTTGATGTAGAATGTAAATCCATAAAGAACTATCATCAGGCCTTAAATGAAAATTCAAAAAAGCACAGAAAACATACAAAGCAAGTATTAGCAAAAAGGAAGAAATTCTACGATTTCAAGTAGCAGAAATGTTACAAAAACCTACTGGTAGAAGGCCACAAAACTCCATACGAAACCAACAGAACAAACTTTACAACAGACATCTGTATAAAGTATTTAAAAACAAATCTGACAAACTGTGAAAACCACAAACAGATTTGTTAACTATAACCAATCAGAAGCTGAAAAAAAAGCACTTGCTAATCAAGCAACTACACATCAATTGCAGACAGTGAAACAAGAATGTAACTGGTTCACGCAAGAAAAGAAAAAAAAGGGAAACATCTACTCTTTCAAGGGCAATAATCACCACGGACCGACACGATCCTGATAGTGCCTTAAGCAACTTAATTGAAAGTGGTGCTCTGTAACTGCCTTGACTTTTTCAACTTTTGCAGAAAATGCAAGTATTCCCACCTTCAAGAAAATGAGTACAGGTGGTATTCAATAAAAAGGGCACCTTTCATAACCAACTTCAGACAGGCTCATTAAATTAATTAATATGGGAAACACAATAGTAACTAAGATCAGACAAAACATTAATACATGAGACTAATAAAATGACATGAATGAGTGTAGGTATATTTTTCCTGAATCCTCCATGGATGGGCATGATATGCTGTACTTTTATCACCTGATCAACAAATATTAATTTTAGAAGCAGACACTGATTTTTGCAGTCTTTTTGGACTCGTGCCAGGTTTTTGACCTGATGGACATGTACCTATTGTGAGGAGAGCTGATAGGTAATATTAGATCAGTCACTGCAAAAATTGTGAGGAACCTATAGTCCTAACAGACAGATGAACCAATGAGAGTTTCTATGAAGTTCAAGAACCAAAAAATTCTTAGCCAGCAATGAGGTGCAACATGAATTACAGCTGGCACACAAAACGTTTTACCACTAAACAAATATGTATGACAGGGTACTTGCAGACAGGATAGATGTAGCCAAAGTTTGGCTCAAACTCACAACACAGGAAAATCAGAGTGTGAGCTGTTGAGCGATACTGTAGCAACGACAAAACTGAAAATAAATCCATGTAAGTCATGGTCAGGGGCCAAAAGCAGAAGTGGTCTACCAGCTGTGAAAGTAAGTTCTTTGATGTAGCCTTCTGACACAGCTGGAAACATTACGTGGACCAAGGCTCCTTTAAAGCAACTCAGCTGGGGAATCTAACCCTTGCCAACTTACAACAAAATGTTCAGGCCAAAGCAGATGTAGGTGTTACGGAGCTATGATTTCTGACAATGCATTGATACCACCCCAATCATAAGACAAACTGCTTGTGGACTAACAAAATGTACCTCACACAATCCACTACCACTTGCTGTTTACGTGCCTACCGAAGCTAGGCATTAAGCCAAGGAAAGCTAGTAAGGTGCAGTCATAAGAACATACTAAAGCAAATCAACAGATCCTAATATATGAACATTTTAGAAAAAGAGCTGGAGTCTCTCAACCAAAGTCATCGTTGTACATTCTCCTAACTGAAGAGGCAAGGCAGCAAGAAACAAAACTCTAAAATAGTGCCTTAATGAAAGGAGCATCTGTAAAATCCACGAGATTTCAGAAGCTAAGAACATTGTAACATGATCAGAGGTCAATGCCAAAGACCACAATAGTCAGGTTGAAAGACCAAACGAGAACCTGGATATTATTCCTTACAGTGTTACTTCTCTCCTGCTCCATTAATCCCTTTGTCCTTACATTGTGTTTATTCCTAGCTTTATATACTTCCTTACACCTTTGGCCATACTACCCTTTGCCTCCTCTCCTCGTTTTTCTTTCTCTCCCTCAATGAGGGAACTTCCCTTCTTTCCTCACCTGCATTTTTATTCTCATTTCTAGAATCCACTTCTTAGAATGGCAACTTTACATGTTAGTGGGAGAGCTCAGTATATTTTAAACATATCTGGCTAGTTAGGGAGATTGCCAAAGTAATGAATATACAAAAAATCCCTGCATGCAAACCTTCAGGGGAAATAAGAGCAAACTTATCGTTTTAACAAGCCATGTGCTGAAAAACACTATTGCTGTCTAAGAGAAGAGAGTCAGGACTGTGGAACTGCATTACCACTGTCAGCAACACCTTCTGCTTGTGGCCATGGAACAGTTTTATTAACTCCCACCCTTCTCAATTTGCCCAAACCTCTGCACATGTTCATGAATTAGCCCACCAGTCATGGGTTGTTTCCAGTCCAGCTGTTGGCCTTTCAATCATGCTTTCTTGGACCTATAGACATCCATGATGTGTATAAAACAGTGAAATCCAACAGGTGGGTAATTCACATGAAGTATTTGTTTTTTTGCACAATTAGTAAGTGTTTGTTTTTTCCTAACAATTCAACCTTCTTTGAACAAAATGTCTGAAAAAAGGAACCTTTAAGGATTATCTGATTCAACCTATGTCTAATGTGACCTGGTGGATACTAGTATCCTTTTGTGGAGGATCAGTGCAATCAGAAAAGCTCTAGTGAAAGATTTCTTAATGGTGAGTTGTACTAGTGCAGAAAAAAGTTGACCCTTTAACAATATGCAATATGGAGAGTTCACAGAACATTTCAGCAGCCATGGTTTTCCAAGAATATTAGAGTACCAACTCTTTTGTTCGTGACAAAGCAGACGTTAAGTAAACTTCTGAGATAGCATCATTCTAGAATGAAGGTTTGTATTTACCAGCTGTTCAAACAGTTTAGAAATAATTGCAGAGATACATCCTTGTCCCCAGGATGCACGCTCTGTACACAAACTAAAAAACATTGGCTTCATTATCGTTCCTTGCCCCCTGATCTGTGCACTTCATCCTTGAGGTTGGTTATCAAACCTGCCGACTGGAAAGATACACCTTTATAAAAAAAAAAAACTCTAAAAAAAACACACAAAAAAACATCCTCAAGTGTTGGTGAACTTCTGGCCCATTTCTTTGCTTCCGCTGTTTGTTAAGCTCACGCGGACAGTTTTGAGCAAACATTTAACACATTACCTGGAGTCACATAAGATTTTGCATAAGGCATAGTCAGGTTTCATAGAGATCTTTCCAACAAGCCTATGCTAGCTAAAGTGACTGAGGATATTAGAGGCATTAAGGATGACAGGGGAGTGGTAACCCGTATTGTTATATTGGCAGCTTTTGAAACCATCTCACATTCCATCCTACTCAAGACAGCTGGTCCTAGTGGTAAAGTCCATGCTTGGCATACATCTTTTTTGATGGATCAGAAGGTGGCCCTAGCTAAACTGAGTTCAGCCCCAAAAAGAACGCTACAGTGGTTACCCAAGGGTCTGTTCTGAGCCCCACACAAATCTCTGCAGGCCCCTGGCTAGCCTGTTTGAATCTTCCAGCATTACATTTCACACCTATACTAACAACTGATTTGATGAAAATCGGGGTGGGGGGGGGGGGGGGGGGGGGGGTCCAGGCTAGAAATCTTGGTAGATGTCTCTACAAAGTTGGAGACAGAATGAGCTCAAAGTCACTTGTGCCTGGAGTACTCTGCCATTAGCCTTGCATGCTCAAATGAACTCGAGTGCGTTCTGGAAACAGCTCAGAACCTTCCCCTGTTCCCAACATTTAGAACCCTGCATGAAGCACTGCATTGGTAAGTTCAGCTACTTGATTCTTTGTATGAGCACCAGACAAGTCTTTCCCGATGCAGCTGTGTATGCTTTATAAACACTTTCATCATATAACATTTATACTGCAAATAACCCTACAAATAAAGAAGTTGGGCAAACTAGTCTGCCAATGAATATAAAAGTGTTTACCAGGCTTACACATAAGGTAAACTACCTCAAAAATGGTTCACATTCTATGCTCTGTAGTTTTATTTTTTAGCACAGGAATTGAGGTAATCAGTGTCTGGTTGTGTGTTCTTATCACCTAGGGATAAGGGTGTAACTTTTGTTGCTTAATTGGAAGACTTGGCAATTTGACAATTTAGGACTAGTGGTAAGGACGGAATGGATCAAAGTAGTTAATGTTGAGCAAAGACATCCATTACCTTATTCACACCATTCAAACAAGCTCAAGCTTCCATTGACAGCACTATTAAATGATGCTTAAGCTCGGATGGATGCCAAAAACTCCAGCAGGTTAGGTTATATTCTACTTGATTTACTTATCTGGGCACTTTTAGAAGATATGGTTGTGTTCCAGAGGACAGAGCGATCATAATGCACTTCAATTGACAGAGGGCCTGCTAGAAGGGTTTGAGGGGAGCCTGTCCTTCATCAACCATAGGAACGTATATCCCTCAAACAGACGCACACTTAAGCCGTTGCAAGTTGCACACATCCCGTACATATCAGAAATATACAGCAGAGTAGTGGACGCATTAGAGAAGATAGGCAACAAGACTAATCTCTGCTGTGATTTGGATTCAAATGATTTGGATTCAAACATCCCAGCCATTCGCAAGAAATTATTTTTTTTGGGGGGTGGGGGATCATAAGAAAATAGTAACCACCAGAGGACAGAGAACCAAACAGCAGGCAAGCCGATGTTATCTTGTGGGTTTAATATGCAATGCACAGACATTAAAGCACGACTTTAGCATGTACTTTAAAGTTAAGATCTGAGTGCATTTATATTAGCAAGAAAAGATTACAAAGTGCCACAAATGGGACAAGGAGGTAAGGAACGATCTGACATTTGCTGTGTAAACGGATAATAAAGCATGCTGGTGCATGGCTGCAAGCGGCAGTCACCAGACTATTCCCAAGGTAGAGTCTCAAATCCAATTGCAAATTTGGGTAAATCATTTCCAGGGGCTATTTGCTGTTGTTGGTAATGTGAGTCAAGATAATTCAGAATTAGTACTATGTTAGGGCGGCAGTCCCAGACAGGATCCCAGGACTTATTTGTCCCAGGGTTACTTATCTGGGGCCCAAACAAAAATAAACTAAAGTTTTAGAGGGAACTAAAATACCCCAATTATGGCACAGTACTGAAAGCGTACCAATTTACAAAAAAGGTACCCTTGAAGAAATTAGTAACTACAGACCGATTAGCCTCATTGAGAGTCGTCAACAAGTCTTCTGACACCAAATATTAGGGAGCTTTTGGTATGGATGGAAAACAACAATATATTATCTGTCTTCCAGGAAGGCGACAAGCACAGTAGACCAAGTCTGAGATTTTTCACTATATATTGGAAGACAATGAGGTTGTAGCCCATCTAGATATCCCAGGCAGCGAGGCCCCAAAAATTGGATTAACTGAAGTTCCAATACTGCTTCTTGCAGATAACATGTTTGATATCTGAAACCCCAGCAAGCTTACAGGTCCCAATAAATGGTTTTGTGGATTTCTGTAATAAGTATAGGCTGGAGCAGAAAGCAGCCAAAACAAAATACATGCCACTTACTCTTTACAAACATAGGATTATTTTAAAAACTGAGGATGAAAGACTAGAAGGGGTTTACTGACTAGGAATATCTGGGTGAAAGACTGTCCAGCAACATGAAATGGCTATCCTATATTGCAAGAGTCCCTTAAAACTTAGGGATCAGTCATCAATAAGAATGTACCAAACAATACCCACACCATCCTCCCAGCCATGTAAGGTTATAGAATCAAGGCTTTAGGCGGAGTACTTTACAGTGCAGACTTACAGTGGAAATCTACCAAGCAAACCATGAACGAAAATGTCTTTAGGACTCTACTGAGCTTTCCACATTGTGCTCCTCCTTTACCAAAGTATATTTACTTCGGTCACCATCCTATAGGACATCTTGTCAAATGAAGACCTCTCCTATATTGGCGAAAGCAGCAGTCCACAGAGGCTCTCTCCTCTTACAGGTTTGCGACTGAGGAAATCATACATCGCAAAAATCATCTTACCATCCCATGTCTGGTGTATGTTAAAGGAAAAAAAATAAAAAATGGGTTTAGTAGCCTTATGGGATAGACCAGCTGAGAGGAGAGATCACCAAATCTGCCCTGGAAGAAGGCTTATTTTCATAGGGAGGGGAGGTGCTGAAATGCAAAAATGGGTCTGTCATGCATAGATTCTTAGTTCCTAAGGTTATACCCTTTAAGCCATTTTTTGACAGTATCTCTTGCCATGGGGGTAAGCAAGTGTAGACAAAATGTAGATATGAAATCTTCCCATTTGAAAAACTTGGTTAACAAATGGGCTAAGAAGCCATTCCAATGCCTATTCGCACCCAGTGTGCAAAGAGAATCCAAAACAGAGGCACCTTTGTTATTTTTTTGCACCACGTATTCCGGTCCCATGAGGAATTGGAGCTTACAAATAGGTCATTCACTAGGGGTAAGGCAGTATCAAGAAGCCGTACGAATTTGAAGATCAAGTACAGGCAAGGCTATAGTTCATAAGGTAGCAGGATCCTAATGGTGAATAGATACAATCAGTGAAATTTTAATTTTAAGAACACTGTTTTAGCTAGTAATTTTATTTATATGATTATCTTAAATTTTATGATTTTATTTTGATGGATTATATATGTATGCTGTATGTTAAGGAATAACTTATCCAAAAAAAACTTGAATTTGAAATTAGATACCGTAGTGCACATTTGCACAAGCCTTTACCTTTGTGCATTAGCGTATTAAAGCAGAACTGATGAACTGCCCTCTAGATCTTTGTTTCAGTGCTGCAGAAAGGAACAGAACTATGACCTATAAATAAAAGGTTCCTTTGCCGTCAGAACTTCATTTCACATAGAAAGAAAAACTGAAAGCAAAGGAGCCTCTGTAAAGTTAAAATTGAATGGGAAACCCTCTAGGACTAGACAAAAAGCAGCTGGAAGCATAAATAAAAATAAATATCCCTAGCGGCAGAAGGAAAGGCTGTCGGAAGCTTAACATTTTAAAAGGAATACAGCAATCAGAAGATGATGCCAGGGCCTGGAAAAAAAGTGAGGTGCTGTTGTCTGACAGCCTTGATGGCTTCTTGAACTGGGGAAAAAAAAAAAAAAAAAAAAACAACCACACACACAAATAGGGAGCCATGTTACCGCGTGGCACGAATGACTGTCCAGACAGTTAAAACCCCACAAAAAAATTAATTACTAAATTTGTAACTTTTCAGTCCATGTTTTTAAAAAAAATGGACAGTAGTCCCTATTACAGTGTAACAGAAGGTGGAAAGACATCTGAAAAGCCAATAGCACAATGTCAGAAACATTCCTATGGTGCACAGCCAAAGGGTGCTCTGCCTATGAGTTAAACTACTCATAACAATAAAAAGTAGCTGCATCTCAAGCCAGACCTAAAAACGTTTTGTTGGGTTCTTGTTAGTAAAGCGAAAACATCAAAACTTTTTATTGTAAGGTCTTTCATTTCTCAACGATGGCAGATGGACATAGCTTTACATTAAACAAATGGGGTGCTTTCAAGAGATTCGAGAAATTGTGATCAACTGTTTAATATCTGTCGCATAGTTAAAAAGTACCAAATTTCCCTGGTACTATTTGTGCCATTTGCAACAAATGTTGACATGTTATTTTTATTTTTTTTAATTGGCCAGATTGATACATTTGATAGAGATCCACCAACCATTTATTTTTGGAAGTTGCATTTCAACTGAGCTTTTGTATTCAACTGCACTATTTTATTATTTAAATATCACTGGAATATATATGCTAAAACAATCCGCAGCAGGCAAACTACGGTACTGAAACTTGAACCAACAATCCGAATCGGATCACCTGAAGATTTTTTTCTGCAGATGACACCTCAAAACTGAAGTGCCAGCGATCAGCTAGGGGTGCTCCCAGTCACAATGTGCATCACTCTGAAATGAATGCCATATAGCCATGTATGGGATTTTGAGCACGAACGTGCACAGAGCAATGAAGGATTTCACAGTATGGAGATTTTAATGCAAACCTTACAGGAAGAGGAAGGTAGAGGGGTGCAGAGGGCAAAATAACCTAGGATTGGTCAGGTAGAATATGGTAGGGAGAGCTGGATAAGTTTGGGGGTGAGGGGGGTGAAGAGATAAAAGGTGCAGGGTACAGATTGCTGGTTGTTCTAGAGCAGTGGCTCCCAACCTGTGGTCCGGGGACCCCTGGGGGTCCGCGAAGCCTTCTCAGGGGGTCCGCGACTGCTTAGAAAATGACAAAATATTAATAAATATTGACAAATATTGACAAATTAGGTCCCAAACTTCCAGTAATGACTCAGTGGGTGGGGGTGTCCCCGATTCCAATGATTATTCAGTGGGGGTCCTAGGGTTCAATTAATGATAAAGTGGGGGTCCACAGAAGTCAAAAGGTTGGGAACCACTGTTCTAGAGGGTACCAGATGAATTGGATTCTCAAAACTGAGGGCATATGAAGCAACTGTTGGGGGTTGGCAGGGGTGTCTGTGTCCAGATCTGGATGGTCATGACGGACAAAGATCTTTCATTATAAAATGGGTAGTGTGGGTAATTCTGCTGCAGATGGAACCTGAGGCAAACATAATGGGATTATGTGTTGCTCAAAGTTGTACAGAAGAACCATAAAATGAACCCATGAAACAAAGGGGCAAAACAAATTAAAAATTTAAAGCGCAGGCCACATGCATCGGGACAGTCCTAACATTACAGACATGCACAATGAATTTACAGCTTCCTGTAGATTTCCAATTAAATGCTCATTTTCTAACATGAGAAAATAGGTGTAAATCCTCAAACAGTTTTACAGTCTGAATGAAAGCAAATGCCTGAGTAGAAAAATGTTCATCTTACCTCGTTACAGCCCGGGTTGTCCACCAGCTGGTGACTACTTGCGTGGAGAGGTTGGCCAGCATTCACAGGGTTAAGAACCACTTTGTCTCCAATCACAACCTGATGAGAGAAAGTAAGAGCCAGAGTGGAGACATTGTAACCACCACACTCCGCAAATTAAACTTCTCGAAATGGTTAATTAGAAAGATGCAAAGGTTTGCCGTCCAACTTCAATTGCTAAAGTAACAGGCACTGTGAAAAAAGTACTATTCCTGGCATGCTAGCCTGTCCCGAGTACTAGAACAGTACTGACGTTTCATCAGAATAGATACACAACCTCCCTGGTGAGTTTTCCATTATTTCTCTTTTCAAGCATTGCTTGAATTAAACCCAGTCCATCATGTATTATCGTTAGGCCATGCAGGGATGTTGACTGAGTTCGATAGTAGTCTTGCAAAGGGAAGAAATGAGGTTCTGGCAGCAGGGGAGCAATTTGCTGCATTTAAACTATGTATTTACAACCTGAACCAAAGCACCCTCTTAGGCAATATAGTACTGCTGGCTGTCCAATGCTGAACTAATTTAACAAAATAGCTGCATGAAGATTTACTGCAGATGCAACAACCTACTGTTGCTGGTTGGCTGCAGAGGCCTGTACCAAGCAACCACTGTTCCCTCCGCGCCAAGACATCGAGGTGGTGGGAAACGCCATGTTTCCCAACCTGCTTGCCACCTGCTCCCATCACTCCAAACCACTAAGATTCAAGCATGAACACAAATCTATAAAGTAATTATAATTGAACATTTGCGTTTTTCACCAAAGGGTTAAATTAGACACCAACCCATCAGCAGTAAACTAGGCCTGCCAGTTTGTGTGTGCCTAATTTGCGGCTTTCTAATATAATTCCATGCTGTTCCCTTCTTGGAGGATTCACATTTCATGAAGCACCCTGCGGAGCCTGCATTTATCAACTGAGGCAGCAGCTAAGCCTCCTGCAGTCATCACCAAGCATCCCGGATGCAAAATGTGTCACATGCAGAGCAGAAAATACAGTTCAACTTTAATCAATAGTGAAGCATGTAGTCATTCTGAAAAATAACTACATTATTCAGTTCCATGATAATCTGAGGGGAGCAAGTGGTAAAGGGTCATACTGGGATCACCACCCTTGGTATTTTAGTCTTACAAAAAGAGCTACGGTGCTACTGCTCAATTATTAATAGATGTTATACCACACACACAGGGTCTTTCCAGTTGTACTCATCCAACCCCTCAGAGGTTCTTCTCCCTTATGCTCCTGTAAAAGCCTTACTAGTGAACATGGCCTAAGACGTTTGGCTCATGAGCCGAGCAAAATAGATGCAATTAGATAGGTGACTACTACCTATTTACAGTCAAATAAGCGCATTCATTATGCAACACTTTTTAACTAAGCTTGTCCAGAAAACTCCTCAAAGCACTCATTACTTGGGTGGCTATCCCTGGATCTTTACCCTCCCTTCGCCACTTAGCCAGGTAGAAATTGACCTTACTGATAAACAGGACAAACTCTTTCCACCTAGGGGGAAACACAGACTAACACCCTGCAAGAAAGACACTACACTATGTGGAAAAGGATACGGAGGGCTAGTTGACACTTTAACAAACCACAGCAACCTCAATACAGCTGAATGGAGACTACACACCCCAATTCCCAGTGGTTAAGATATACTACATATTGTTAGTATGTTGTACTCTAACCACCACTGTGGTAACAATGAAAAACTCTGGGAGGGCAGTGCAACCGAGTAAAGAGCGATAAACAAGTTCTATATGTGTAGAACAGATGGGACAATTCTCCCCTAGTTTAAATAAAACAATTCTCCTCTTCTAAAACCTTTGGTTAAAGAGCATTACCAGAACTAATGGACACAATAGGCATGCTGTGAGGCGAACGGCCAGAACATTTTATTATTAGTATATACATGCTGAACGAATAAGATACGCAGTCTGGCACAGTTATGTGGAAGGTATGGTTGAGAGGCAGTGGGAAGATTGGGAACAAATTCCGAATGTTTGATAGGACTTCGTTTTCTTGAGACTATAGATAGTAAGAGCAGGTGTCATTTCAGAAATTTAGAATCAGTTAGATGTGTTGCACCTGGCCCTTTCTGCAGGGTCATCCCCAGTCTTTTTGCCTCCTTCCTCCTAATTTTCTGACCAGTTTTTGTTGTTTTTAGAACTCTAGCACTGTTTTAGTAGTGGTAAAGTGCCCAAAGTGCATATGCTCTCTGTGTAAATTGTACTGTTGATTAGTTTATACATGATTGCCATATGTGATTTACTGGTAATTCCCTAGTAAAGTGCACTAGAGGTGCTCAGGACCTGTAAATCAAATGCTACTAGTGGGCCTTCAGCACTGGGTGTGCAACTCACATTAGTAGCCCTGTAAACATGGCTCAGACCTGCCACTGCAGTGTGTGTGCAGTTTTTAACTGCCAATTTGACTTGGCAAGGGTACCCACTTGCTAGGCCTAAACCTTCCCTTTTACTACATGTCTGGCACCCCTAAGGTAGGCCTTAGGTAGCCCCAGGGGCATGGTACACTATGTTTAAGGTAGGACATATACTAGTGTGTTTTATAAGTCCTAACAGTGAAATACTGCCAAATTCGGTTTTCACTGTGCAAGGTCTCAGTCTCTCGGTCTCTCTCTCTCTTAGGTCAACATGGGGGCTGCCTTTAAATAGCCTTACAGTGCAGGTTCACCTTGAGAGCAGATAAAAATGTGGAGTTTAGGGTCTCTGAACTCACAATTTAACAATACATCTTTTAGTGAAGTTTGTTTTTAGATTGTCTGTTTGGAAATGCCACTTTTAGAAAGTAGGCATTTTCTTCCTTAAACTATTCTGTGACACAGCCTGTTTGTGGTTTGTCTGTCTGGGTCGGTTGCACCTCTCTCTAGACAGTGACACAAAGGGAGCTGTGGTGTAGCCTGCATATCCTGATGAGCCATCTGAGCTAGAGGGGAGAGAGGAGTTGTCATTCACACCTGAAAAGACTGTGCCTGCCCTCACACAATGCAGTCTCTGACCCCCCCTGGTGTGTGTCTGGGGCCTGGCCAAGGAAGGATCTGTCCAACACTGGAGACTTTACTTTGAAGTTTGCTAACTTCAAAAGGCAGAAAGGGGTATATGAGGAAGACCCAAATCTCCAGACTTTTAGAATCTTTCTGGAATCAAAAGGAACCTCTGCCAAGGAGAAGAGCTGAAGGAGTACTGTCCCTTTGCTGTGTTGCTTGCTGGACTGGCCTGCAGTTGCTGCTTCTGCCCTAAGAGTGCAAAGGGTGAACTTTGCTGTGTGTCATGCTTGAGAAAGTTCTCCAAGGGCTTGAAGTAGAGCTTGCCTCCTGCTGGAGGTCTCAGGGACACCAAAGCCAGTTTCCTCGACCTGCAGCACTGGGAACTGTGTGTTTTGTGCTGTTCAAGAGGAGAAAAGACTGCGACGCCACCAACGATGCCGCTAGCCTGCACCAGGGCCTTCCAACGCCGCACAGAGTTGCATTGCTTTGCTTCGCACCGCAACCCTGGTCTCACCGTCATCGGACAACTTCACCGAGCCGCTGCTCGCACCACGACCTGTGGGCCCCACACTGGCATTGCCTGCTCACACCGTAGCCTGAGCATACCCAACGTCGCCGCTCCTGCTGACACCTGCGCAGCTGCCTGCACAGTGGCCCGTGGATATCGCTCATGAGGTACACAAAGCACTGTTCCATCCCACACCGCAGCCCCGGTCCACAGACTCCAGCATCATCGACTCCAGTTTCGTCACCAGGCATCCTGCCTACACCATGGCCTGGGGACACCTTTGTGAGGGTCATGAAGCACCGTCCCGTCCTGCACTGCTGGCTTGGGCCTACTGAAGACAGTGCTTCAGCAATGACGATGCTGCATGCACCGTGACCTGGTGACACCGCATGTTACACCACCCCACTTCACATTGCAGCCCTGGTCTCACAGACGCAGCAGGATGCCGTCACCGAGCCACTGCCTGCACTGTGACCTGTGGGCATCGCACCGTGGCACCATCCATGCCAGTGCTCCTGACTTTCATCAGCCCGAAGTTCGATCTGCAACACGTGTGACTTCAAGGGCCTGACTACTCCCGTACTGACTCCGCAACCAACACCGCAACGCCACTCTCTGGAGCTCACCGCGAGGATCACAACGCCCTGAAATTCCAAAGGTACTGTTTTGTGGATCTTCCTGAAACCATAGCTGGCCTGCAACGCCGCGGCTGGCCTGAACTGTTGGTTTTGTTGATCATGACGCCGTGATAGCCCAAGGTGGAGCTATCGACTTCAAGGAACTTTATTTTTGAGAAAATCTTGCAAAATTCATATCTTTAACACTGTATGTTAAATGTCTATCGTTTTCGTCTTGGTTTGCACAGATAAAAATTGGCTATTTTTCTAAAACTGGTGTGGTGTCCTTTTGTAGTGTTTTCTCTTGTTACCGTGTGTTATGTGCAAAACCTTTACACATTGCTTTTGAGATAAGCCTGACTGCTCGTGCCAAGCTACCAAGAGGGTGAGCACGGGTTATCTGTGCAGGTATCTCTTATCCTGACTAGAGTGAGGGTCTCTACTTGGACAGGGTGCAAACCGACTGCCAACTAGAGACCCCATTTCGAACAGAGAAACAAACATTTGGTAGAACCATTGAAATCTGAGAATTATCGGCCTAGTAGAAAAATGAGAAATGTACTCTTGCCCTCAAATAACCAAGTTCAAAATAGGTCTACTTGGCAGAGGTGGAAGGAGTTTTACATCACAGCCATAAGCCCTCACATTCATTCTTCGATGTATATTTAGAAGTCTTAGAAGCAAAGAAAGATCAACATCATTCCCCAAGGCTCGTGTTGTTATACATCCCCAACTTAAGGTGGGAACAGAGTGAACTCCACATCCGTATGTTCAACACCATAGGTAATATTCTGCAGGCTCTGCTTGAGAGAGCTAGAGAAAACAGGACTTTCAAAACTGCCCTAAGGCTCATTGTTTACATTCTACCCACTAGCCCCAAAGTCAAATATATGTTGTATTTTATATGGCCAAAACATTTGGAGCAGATCCAAACCAGTAAAGCAACCACTTCAGCAAGAGGTCTACAGATTCCTGGGTGTGTTGAAGCATTCAAACTTAACTGGGTCAAAAGGGGGTGGGGTAGCATCTACAAGCTTCACCAACTGGACTTTGAGTGCTTGCCTTAAAAGCAGACAACAAACCTTCACAGCAATGTGGTAGATTCGGAGAGCGCAGGGTTTTGACCAGGTTGGTATCAGTTCAAGGAGATATCCTTAAAAGTACAGGCAAATTCACAAGTGGGTTTCACCCCATCCAATCTGGGCCACAGAATAAATGCCTTGCCCAGATTTTCCACGTACAAGAAATAGGTTTCTCAAATGCTGGTAGTGATTTACAATACACTGGTTTCAACATGCTGCAGAAATTCGGCATAAAAAGAAAATGCACCCTTTTGCACACAAGGTATTGACTTAAACCACAAACTGTTCCATGATGTAGACTTCAGACTAATGATTCAAATGTCCCACTTTCTTTTCCAAGTTTTAACCGGTAACTTGGGAACCATCAAACTGGTCGATATAGGCTCAACTGACTTTTGAGGAAACTTCACTAGCTCCCACATTTTTCAATTTTTTCAATGCTTCATTCACAAGCCCCCAGACCGGAGACAGGCCTTTCCACGTAGCTCTTTGTAAACGTCCTCAGGCAGCCCACAAAATGCCCATCATCTAAAAAGCAATTTATTTGAGTCTCTGGAGTTAGCTTTCATTCAGCAGCTTTAATCCTTTGTTGAAGTTAATTTCCTGGACTGGCTTTCGAGAAACACCAAAGGGTATGGTTAGCACAGTCTTAAATGACCCCAGAGAGCAGCACATGGGACTACTGCCTAGGTACTACATTTACTTTTTGGTTTTCAATTGTATAATTTAAATATGGTTTATTTTAATCAAAATAAACATTTGACACAGGACAAACAAATCAGGTCACACGTGCCAATATCTGAATTGGTTTCTAAACCCCTTTTTTCAAGCACCTGCTCAACCGAATATCTGTGGTATGCTCCAGGCACAGTATTTCCTCAGACCAATTCTGTATGGCTCCAATACAGAAAGTATATTCAATTGTAATTAATTTTTCAAGTATGGTTACACCCTTTTGGTGGGTGTATGTCACCAACACAATAGTGAGGATGAAAATTATGCTGCATATAAATGGATGGAGAACTATTTCTTAACATTTAAATCTACCAAAATGGAGACTATGTTCCATATTACATGAAATATGCCAAAAAACCACCAAGCAACCTTGTAACCTGCTGAAGGGCTTGTAAGTAGTAAGAAATCCAACAACTCAAACATTTTAGTGTCTAATGAGCAAAGAAAGTCACTTAGCTTCACTAATTATCTTTCTGGTGGGTACTTATTTAGCTGCTAATTGCTCACCTTCTGAATATTGTCAGGTGAGGGCCGGGCAGGCTTTTTATTCCACCTGGCTTTGGCCCAGTTGCCTTGAACAATTGAAGCCCAATTCTGAAATCTGCTCCGGTTGCCTCTGTCACTTTACCAAGTTTAACTGGCTTAATCACAGTAGGTACAGTGCCTCTCAAGAGAGGGGTAAAGAGAAAAAGATCAGAGGGAGAAGAGAGGAGAGCAGGAGAGCGAATGTATGAATTGGAAGATTGTGCAAGGAGACCAAGGGAGTGGGAGCTGGCTTGAGCATTTCACCAGATCAGGAATCATGTCACAGCTCGTCTTCCGCACGTGGAGTTGGCTCCATCTCTGTGCCGGAAGTGTGACATATAACTTCACAATGGCTGCTCGGACAAGAGTTCCTCATCCGTTTTTTCCCAAACCCTTTCGGGCAGATTATGTGAATGACAGATCAAACACAAAGGTGTAGTGCAACAAACTAACTTGGAACCTTTTTATCAGTGATTTAAGACCACTCTCCAGGGCTGGGTGGTGGGCAGAATCTGTAATCTGCAGACAGAAGGAATATTCACTGAAAATACAGTTTCTAAGGGCAATTAACTTTCTTTGAATGGGTATTTCTAAGTGCATATACCTTCTGAATAGACAACACAAGCACCTTCTCAAGTGGTGAGTCTAAAGTAGGGGTGTGTAAAATTCAAGTCATTTGCTTTTGAGTAATTACATGAAATTGTCCAAATCACACAGAATTACACATTATGTTAAGTGCAAATCTGTCATTCGGTGCTTCATTTTAGCATGAGATGCATCAATGCGTCAATTGTCCCTACGAGGATGCATTTAAACAAGAGCACTGCAAACAGCTGCTTGTTTCCTGTGCATTTGTTGTAAATGTGAATTACGAATTACCAGTGCTTTAAATGGAAATCTAGCAGTGCAGGTAATCACTATTTAGAGCACCTGTTTGCTTCTGAGAAATGCTGGAACTCGCCCACCAAGTGTGTAGCAACAGTGCTGAGAAGTGCAGATTCTCTCCCTATCTTATAAAAGAAGTGCAGGTACGCAACACCGGACAGTACATGCCCATTTAAAGCACTGAACTACCACAAACTGTGCCCTTAGCTGTAAATTGACAGCGAATGGTGCATAATTATGCAAAGTGGCATAATTTTGGAAACTCTGCCTAACAAGTGAAATGCAAAAGTCTTTAAATTATGCTGGTGTAATTTAAATTTAGACAAGATCGAATGCGAAGTGGTCAGAAAAAGACCCTGTGACACAGGACCAGAATAACGCTATTCCTTCTTACTTCAGAGTCGAAGCAGTAGAGCTCTGTAGGAATGTGAAGGAAAGGCAGTGTCAGAGCACAACATACCTGAGCTATGGAACTCACCTGGCAAGTGCTGAAGTGAGACTTAACTCTGTTGGTATGATCGTGGATTTCCTCAAGTGGCTTCTTCTTGACAAAGGCATAACAACATTTAATGCACAAGATGATGCAGCGTGATACGGTACTCTTCTAAAACGCCTTGCCCTCTCCTGACATACTAACGCCAAAGAGCTGGTAGTCAGACCTAATCCATCTGGTCGATGCAGTAATTGACCACTCCACAAGGGCTCAGCAGATGTAGTCTCTACTCTGATGGAAATAGAGCAAAATAACAAAAGGTGGAACGGTAATGAACGGTCTCAGGGTGTGGGATCCAGGCTCTTCTAGCATCATGGCACGCTCACATTCTGAGTAATAAATGTGGTGGGATCCACACAAGTTGAATCACCCTGGACCCCTCCTGGTCTATGTTTTTGGGTTTCACATGTTTCCCCAAGTGGTGGCTACGGCCGGGCCCGAACACAGGTGCTGACAGTCAATTTTCAAGGCAAAATGTCCATACATTGCAATTAGTGCCTTTCAGGTCAAGGCGATCAGTCCAGCCACACACAGGGGAGCACGTCTATCAGTAGAAACGTGGGAACACAATAGTAAAAGATATATTATTAACTGAACCTCTAAATTTTTATACCATATGTAAACTAGTGTGAAATTAAAAGCAATGTTCAAAATGCTCTCTGACTCACAATAATATGGGTAACTGCAAATTAGAAGTTAGAAATATTGGACAGTTGCACAAACTACGCATCTTGGGCACATTTCAAAAATGCATAAGTTTAATGAAAACCCATTCATTTAATTAAACTTTATGAAATGCTGCATAGTCTGTAAACAATGAAAAAAATCATCTCAGTTGTTGGTGCTGGGTATCAAATGTTTTTGTAGAACCACAAACACCATATAAAGCTGCACCCAGGAAAGCTTGACAATCTAAACATTGTAAATTGGGGTAAAAAGTTACAGATAGAACCTTAGACGCCCATTACAGTTTTTCTTACTTCTTTTCATTATATTTCAACAATTACTTTGGGAAATCCATGAGCCATCTACACAAAGGACCCCCGCTGAATTCCGATTTGTCGACATATCAGACATGCACGGTTATAGTGGTTCACCCATGGGTTTCACCACTAACTGCACGTAGGTATGAACTGCAGATAGGAAAAATGACCACTTAGGAAAAGCAAAAAAAACACATTCCTCAAATCAGGGAATAGGGTGGCTCTTACCACAGCAAAACTTTGTTGCCATTTTTGGAACACAAATACATTTTCATGCACAGTTGTCTAACCATTTTTCTTTTTAAAAAAAGGGCAATTCTCTCAGTCCCTTGCAGTGAATTTAAGCACACTGGGCACCTTTAGAATCCTATCATGTGGGGAAAATGTAAACAAGTTTGGCCTGGATATATATTCTGTGGGAAATATTAAGTATAGCTTTAGTGCAAAGTATCTCACACATATATAAAAAAAAAAAATGATTCACCACTGGCAGGCTGTGGGTGCGCCTCACCAGTGAAGGGGGTTGAATGGTGGCAGAGGTTCCAAAGCTGTTGAAGCCGGGTGCAGACTCTCAATCAGTAGGTTATACCATGCATATACTGTCTGTTATGAGCAGTCTCAACGGTCACATATTCCTAACCCTATTTGTCCCTGTCCTCTGGTACCTTTTGCGAAGGGCTTAGCTGAGTGCCAGGGGTGTGTCAATTGTGTGAACAATGGCACAGGTTAGGGAAAGAACAATGGTGCTGGGGCCTTGTAAGCAATCCCTCACATCAATTTTTGTTTGATCATCATCAGGGACTCCTTCAGGCATCTGGATGCGATCTGAATAAGATCCAAATATAGTTTAATTGGTATGGCCCCAGGTTGTGATTCCCCTCTGTATCCGGCTTCCTCCACTACCATTTGTGTCTTTTTCCTACACTGTCAAGTAAGATTTGCCAGGACTTTTGATGGCTGTGCCTGAGGTGCTGTTTGTGCCAGTGGGGAAGCCACTAGTTAGGATCTCTCTTCTGGAGGCATTCCATGAGGGGCTGCTCTGGGGTTGAAAAGTGCAGTGTGGACCGGCCAGTGGAAATCCAAATGGAGCCCCAGGCGGTCCCACAGGGCCAGAAAGTGCACCAGAGGGGCCTTCACTTGCCTGAACAATGCCATCATGGCATGAAGGAACTGGCACCAAGAATGACAAAAGGGGCTAAAACGGACCGTAGGGCCAAAGGGGATCCTGCAGCAGACTCAAACTAGGCCCCGGAAAGGAGCCTGCTGTAGTGCTGGAAGGGGCTCTTCAGGCAGAGTCATTCCCTCAAGTAGTTCCGACTCGAAGGTAAACTCTGTTGGAGGCATAGGGTGCAGAGATGACCATACCTTGGGACCCCAAATGTTTAGGAGTGTCAGTCAATTCCCTGCCCCATGTAATTTGTCCTACTCACCTTGTATGAAGGCTAGGAACATGAGGTTGACCTCTACAGGTGGTGTTTCAGATGTTTGTCGCATGCACAGGCAATAAAACATTCAACTTCCTGCTCCTTAATGCTCTTGGTGTGCAGGAGACAACATTTGTTGCATGACCGTCATTCAGCAACAGGCACTTCAGGTAGACTTCATCTATAAATTGGGGGAAGTAGCATGGCTAGCAGCATGACTTTTTGGTGGGGGCACTACCTAATTATTGCACTAATAACGCAAACTTAGAGAGGCATTAAGAAACTTAGAGAAGCAATCACAAATAACTCTGGATCCGGTTTCCAAGGTCAAAAGAAGAAAAGGGGACTGATGTTGACACCCTGGAGTAACGTTACATGGTTCCATTGTTATGATGCCTGTGTTATTTCCTGCACAGAGACTGAGCCAAAGCCACCCCTCGGATGAGAAAAGCAAGAATGAAAGTTGCCAGATTCAGTCTAGCACCTAAGGATATTCCTAAAGTGAGGGATCTGCAGTAGATTATAAATATTCCAATTACATAAGAACCTTCTAAAAATAGGTAATTGTTTTTGTTCAATTGCCTTTTACATCATTGCCACTCTGCAGCACAACACTGCATCAATGTCAGACTTATTCAACTTAAAACATCTTGACTTTCTCCTTCTAAAACAAATCTGGCTGAATGAAACTTTTCAGAAAGTTAAGTTATGGCACTACTTTGGCCAGAGTCTACTCAACTCGACTTGGCAGGGTTTGAAAAACTAGGGGAAAAGTGGCAATCATCCACAGAAACAATTTAATTGAACTGTCTTATTTATAACCAACCTGCCAGTTATGTGGCATAAACTTAAGAACTAACGGAACTCATAATTCAGTCTGCATCTGACACAGAATATATTCCTTTGGGATTTCAATTTATACTAGTGTGAAAACACAAAGCTGTTGCTTAGCTAACCACTCACTTTCACAATGATCATCCCGGTGAAACGGGTTCTTCGCCCTATGCACAAAGACTCACTAATCACCAAAGGTGGTTGTTTTAAAATCGAGCTCCAGCAGACTGGTGAGATCATTTTATAATTATTCCCCCCCCTCTTTAAAGTGCTTATAAACTGTCAATCTTGAAGATCCTAGAAATGGAGCAAGTATATCCAAACACCACACATCTGTTTCCTTGTTACCATCAATAGTCCTATCAAGTTTAAAAAAGCAACAAGCACTTTCAGTTCATATTACTATCGGCTGACATGAATGAGAAACACCCTCAAACTAGAAAAAATAGGAAGTCTCAATTTTAAAAATCAGAAAAGGAAGATAAAAATATAAATGCTTGAGAAAATCTAGTGTATTATAATTCTTGAGATAACTGGGAGATATTTTGTAAAGATCAAAAGAAGGTTAAATAATTCATTTGAGACTAAATATTTACATCTAAAATTGAGACATGATGCACTGACCTGAAAATTTACCAATTAAGCTATCAGCACTACAGCGAATCAAAACATTATAATGTCAAAATAAATCCCCAACAAAAGACAACAGTACATTCCTGATAACTTAGTAGACGTGTCTGATAAATGCCTCCTTGATACAGAGAAGAATGTTTGTGCAGCGTGAAAAAATGTCAGGGTGTGCCTATAGTTTAAAAAAAAAACTAAAAAAAACTGGAGCAAACCTTTGAAACGTGAAACTCTGCGCAGGGTCAAATATCCCTTCGTGTAAGTGCTATAAAACTGTACGGCAACCCACATAAGCAATTTGTTTTTTCAACAATCTTTTAATCTGTCTTTAGAGCTCTATTTACCATATAGACCACCTTTAACCAAACAGATTAAACATTTCACATTCTTGACCATGGCGACTCATGACCATTTGTCCCGATCACTCAGTAGCTTATTGATACAGTTAATCTAGCCTATCATAAATACAAAAAAAATCAAAAACACGCGATTAAATATAGCAGCCCTTAGCTAGCTTTTCTCGGACCTTCAAAATCTTTGGTAACAAATGTATCCCTTATTCTCTTCACATCTTTCCCCTTGCTCAGTGTGCACCATGGTTCTGACATTGCAGCCACTGAAGAGTTCTTCATGTCAGGTTACGGCATTTAAACATTTTGCTATGCAGGTGACTCTGCTTTATACTAAAATTCTCTCCAAATTCCATCTCACCACTGCTCAGATTCTTGGAGACAACTAATTTTGAAGTCCTATCATGGTAAATTGAATCTGATCTCCCCACACTGCACCAGTGCATTCCAGATTTCTTTGTGGGGATAATACCATTGCTGAATCGCTGTAATACAACACCTGTATTTTATTCAGAGTTGACCATGGTAACGCAAAAAGATATAGTGAACCTACCTAATGCAAGGAATATCAGTTAGATCAGTGGTTCCCAACTTTTTGACTTCTGTGGACCCTACTTTATCAGCAAAGGAACCTGGGGACCCCCACTGAATCGCTATTGCAATCCAGGGACCGCCCCTCCCAGCCCCCCCCCCCCAGTGAGTCATTAATGAAAGCTAGGGACCTAATCCGTTAATTTTACATTTCATAAGCAGTCACGGACCCCCTGAGGGGGTTTTTGCATACCCCCTGGGGTCCTGGGACCACAGATTGGGAACCACTGCGTTAGATCATCTGGTTCTTATGCCTCAGGTGCATAAAAGTAGATAATAGGTACAAAGCTGGTATGAGCTCCTTGAGGAATGTCTATAGGGGCATGCCACTGTTCCCCCCAATGGGGCACAAAACCCCCTTATTTAGGGTATTTATCACTGATTGTTAGAAAATACAGTGAGTCATTGCTATTGTAGAGATTCTGCCTGAGCAATCCTTTTGCCCTCAAGAAGGCCAAAGAACTGTTTTGAACTTTTCAAACTGAACAAAAGTTGTTAAGCGAGTCATTACAGTGCAGGGCTGATTGCACTCCTGTACATCCCTCTACATCTTAACTTTAACAGAGACACCGTCCAATAAATTGTCAGTATTTTATTCCCAGGTTATTTCTCCATAGAAAATACTAGGTACTGGACCTTACTTGCTGTCATAATTGATCATCATATAAGATCCACAATTGTCTTTCATTAGGTGCCCATTCAGAAAATAAAACAAATCGAACTGAATGTGGAGTGAACCAGATGATGAAGCATGCAACCATTGTCTGGTGAGGGTCTTGCTCCCTTAGATTAACCAGGTTTCTATACTCCATCCCTAGGATAGGTATGTTTAGTTATACCTTTTATTTTGACTTCATTAGACCGATGCTTAGCAGACATCCACACAAATTCCTCTTACTTCCTTGTATTAATGCCTATGGTAATGCTATGCTTGAAAGGGAACCAAAGCAACTCAACATCTCTAAAGGCCTACTTTCACACTGCAGCCAGTCTAAAGGAATTAAACTGTGAGACTGAATCTGCCTTCATCACATCTTCAATGACAGCCCCAATGAAAACCAGAAGCTTATTCATCTGTGCCTATGCTGTGTATGTGTCCGACTCCGGTGCTTTATCTGTAGTCTAGAAGACTATAGGCTCTGACTTCATAATCTCCTCCTAAAGTAGCCAATCTGAAAAAATCTCACATTTTATTCGATCCTAGATACTTACTAATCTCTTGCAAAATATGTAAAAGTTAAGAAAAACAGCACCATTTGAGGGTTGTTTCAGCAGTGACATGTCACCTAACGCTTGACTAAATCATGGAGATATCCCATACTTTGCAAATATGTAAATACAATGCTACAAACCTTTAGAAATATATACAATTGAGGAACATAAGCAAATAATTGTTTGTGCTTTTAAACTACTTTTTTTTTTTATCTAGCTCTACCTTGTCTTCAACTACATGCACACTTGCTGAGGTTACCTTTTGTAAAATGCTCCAAAACCTCTCAAAGTAAGGCTACCATTGTTTAGCAGCAAAATAAATAAAACATAAGCCTCACAGGCTGCATATCGAACACTGGAAAAAAATATATGCATGAACACGTCCACCTAATATAGAATTGGAGTTGGCTGACGGCCTCTCTACAGTGTATCAAACCATCTTTTAGAACAGGTACAGAAGTTGTAGAACACCACAGCAAGGATATTGCAACATCCTCTAGATCTTGTAACCAAGTTATAGATGGCCTAATTCTAGACCCTGCAAAAGCCACTCAAAAAGCAGGCATATTCATAAAATCTTGGTCACCTGAATACTTCAGTTCCACTAGCCTGAACCCAACAACTGTGCAATAACTCAATGCTTTAAAGCACCTCTGAACGATTACCATCATAAGTTTCAGAGCTGTGATGTGTGTCGAGAAGGACTGACTCAACCTATTTTACACTAGAGATGCATGAAACCAGCCATTGACAGGATTCTCATGTTAGTTTGTTTAAAATTAAATATTTACAGAATAACAGACTTACAGGTTGTATACATGGGAGGAAGGGTAAATAATGGTCTTACTGAGCTCAGCTTTCAGAAACCAAAATAAGGAATACTTGTATCAACTTGTGCAGGATACACTTTTTCAAATAACATGTATGTGATGTTTAAGGGAGGAGAAACAGCCGACACCTAGAAACCTTAAATGACTTCCTTAGGAATGTCTATGCAGCAACATTATTTTGCTTTGGCCACATGAAAGAAGCAAGACCAATGGTGCTTAGAGACAAGCAAGATGCTCTTGCTAAACACTTAATGTAAATATGGCCAAGGTTACTGAAGACATACAAAGTTTATTAATCATGGGAGATGATGTAATGCTCAAAAAAAGAAGGAACAACTACACTTCACGTCTGACAATTTGGTTCCTTCAGGAACTTCTAATATTAAAAAATAATTGAAAATCAAAGTTGGAAGAGTAACAGAAATTCTCCACTTATTCATTCTTCGCTATGGCTATTGCTGAAAGCAGGCACACTATTGTGGTCACTGCAGTGCCTATGTCTGAAAACACCCTGAAGCAGCTCAGGAATATTAAAATATAGAAGCAAAGTCCTTAATACAAAATTGAGGTTTTACTCTTTGAACAGTGGCATACATTCGGCCAAGACTAATGCACTGTTCAGCAACCTATATGAAAAGTTAAACCAATTCTGTGCCTTTTAGAAAAACAAACCACTTTTCTGCAAAGCTTTGGTGTACAAAATGGAACAAATTAGTCTAGGCAGGCTGTTAGTATTTAGTAATAGCTGATACAAGGAAACTAGCATTTCTTGTTCACTTTGTCCTCTAGCAGCCTTCAACACTGTCCATTAAGATCCATTAGTCACAATGGCAAGGGTACCAGAATAATCTGTCAAATGGTTCATTTCATTCCTGATGGACCAAATTAGTTGTGCAGTAGAAGGAAATGAACACTGAGAGGAAGGTATTGGTGCATAGCCTCTTTAATTTTAAATATTTTTGTTCACTGGATACAGGTTCCTATACATAGAAAATGATACATAATGCAGCTGGCTACTGCAGCCAGAATGTAAGTGAACCAGAAACTGAGTTTTTGCCTTAGCTACAAGGCTTAAACTGATGCAATGTCAAAATACCATGGTCTGCCACCATTCTGCACATCCAGCAGCCAAAGCAAAGTTACTGGATATTTACTTTTGTTCATGAAAGGCCCTAGCAGCTCAGGAAATTCAGTGGATATCCTCACAAGGTACTAAAGAATTTAGGAACGGGACACCATTCATGTCAAAATCCAAAATGCCCATCATAAATGGAACTACTTTAGTGGCAAAAACATTGAATCCACTCTCTACATGCAGGAATGACAAGTGGTTCGCAGAACTGCAGGTCCTACAAAACTGGGCTACTCAGATCATCATGGATATAATGAAGTATGCCCCTAACCGGCATTTCTTCACAAATTGTATACCAGCCAGGGAGAAGTTTAGGATCATTGATTTCGTCAATATTGCACTTTGCAGGAATTTCCCAGGATATTTTAAAACAGAATTATGAACAGACTGCAGTACGACATTCAAAATGACATCGATTTCCACAATAAAAAGTATCCAAGTAAACAAATATTCAATCATGTTGTGACCCTCTGCAATAGTCTCAGAGAAAATGCACAATATAAGTTACCACTAGATCAAAGAAACAGCTTAAAACGTGATTAGTCTAAGTATATTCTGTTCTCAGCTGCCACTGGTGCGTTGATGCACTGCTGGTCTAGTAGCACCATGCAAGCCACAGCCGGAAGGAGCCAAGTCAGCAAGGCCTAGACATTATGACAACTGTTTAGCATCTTAGCAAAACATTTCTACCTAACTGTTCACACAGTGATCTTTTCTGTATATTTCTATGAACAGAACTCGAAAGGTGAATTGAAAAAACTTTATTGTTGATTAAAACCATTGAACACATACATTAACTCAATGGCATATAGTTCAGCATTCATTTTTAAAACCAAATTAATACATTTTACAAATCCACTTATAAATGGGCCTTGAGTGCTGGTAAACTCAATTTGCTGATCTACAGCTTTTGAAAGTTTGCTACTTGAATTTTTTTTTAATTAAAAACATTTTCCGGTCACAGGAAAAGGCAGGACAGCAGCATAATACATGAGCAAGGGACTTACAACAGCTGAAGCAGCAATCTGGATTTTGTCTTTTATATATCTCCTCAATCGTAGCATCCCCTTACGGCAAACACATATATAGTGTGACACATGAACTAGATTTTTCGGTCATGAGTGCAAGATCAAAGTATGGTTTGCAGTTTTTTGTGACTTCTTATGATTAATCTACTCTGTTACTATATTTTGAAGGATTCCAGAACTTTATATATGATTTTAAACCTATCACCTGCTTCAGTATCTGCTTGAAGCTTCTATAACAAAGGTGTTTCTCCAAAGGATGTCATTTCAAGTGTAGTGTCTCTATACGCCAAGGGGTGTTCTCAATCGATCAAACTCTTGGCAGAGAAAACATTTAAATGAATTCTTCTATGTATTTTAGTTTATCCAATATCTTATTAAAGTTGCATTTGCTTGAAGTGTTCCACAAAGTAAACTGAATTCCAATCAAATCTGATCTGGACTGAGTACGGTAGCAGAAAGCCAATTTATAAAGCTTAATGTAAGCCCGATTTAGCCAGCAATTTAGTTTGCCAGAAAATCTTTGAGTCCACAGGTTAAAGATTGTAACTACTTTATACCTATTACTTTCAAACGTGGCTCTAGTGATGGACCAGAAAGATGTTTTGATACCATGGCAAGAGTATATTTTTGCAATGCTTTCGAGTTTTTATTGACCTGTTGATTGTAATTCCACACCTAAATATTTACACTGTATAGCAGAGGAGATCAACCAATGGACTAATTTCCAGGTTAGATTATGACTGCAACATTATGAAAATATCAATATTATACTTTAGTGTGTTCCCTATGTCTGTTTATTGGCTTTTCAGTAAACATGTAGGTTGTTTGAAGCCTAAGGAGGTACAGTTGATGTAGCAAGTGCCCATTTAGTTATATTGGGCATGCTCTTGGGTTGATCAGTATCTTATCCTTATTGTCAGTAAATAAATTAAACAAAACTGGGGTACAGACACATCCTTGTTTTGACCCTCAGTGTATAGATATTTGGTTTGTCACAGCGGCAACTGCCCCCCTTATACCTGAATCCAGTTCCAGGAATAGAATGGTTTTACTTCCAATGCTTTTTCTGGAATTCCCCATTTGTTTGATGCTGCTAATAGTCATCTGTTAAAACTGTTGAGCCTTCTTCAATTTTCAATTCGCTATAACAAGCAATTAGATGTCTGACCTTAAATATAATTTTGTAGACAACTGGAGAAGTTGCCACTATGTTTTCAGTGGTTCAGTTCTCTTCCTTGAACCCTATTCTGAACCAGGGATCACGTTCTGTTCAGAAGTCCATTGTAGCAGGTCTTTGAGGGCCAGTGAAGCATAATATTAGGTATCCAAATTCAAAAATGCTCTGAGCCTGTAATTTGATGGGTGGAATGTATCCAATTTATTTATATATTGAATGCAGGTTGGATCCTTGCCCTAATGCAGAAACCTTGTATGTAGAACAGCAGTCTTCAAAAATCCTTCCACTTTCTCTAAAGTGGCAGATTATCTTAGAAGACAGCTGCCAGCATCCCATTAGGTCTAGGTGGTCCATCCTGTCTACTCTTATTTATTGCCCTGAGCAACAGTTTGTTCCTGTTGAATACCCACATATCTTTAAATTGATTAATTACTCTTTGCATTTGACAGGCGTACTCTGAACGGTGGACAATGGGGGATACTGGCTTCCTTTGTTACAATGTTTTTACTTAAGCCTCCCAATCAGTGGCATTTACATAATTACATGCTTGATTGCTGCTAAGTGCTGGAAATTCTGATTACACATGTCCAAAATTATTTTGTGCTCTAAGCAGAGCTGGCCTTGTAAATGAACACCCACTTCCTTAGCAATTAGGTTGGCCTCCCAAATCAGTTTTTAGGTTTAGCGCGCACTCTGACCTGTTATAAGTACTGAGGGCTTTTAAGCACACTCATCTCTTATTCTTTCCTGGACTTGTCTTTCAAAAATCACTTGGTGTCATTGGTAAATGCTTTACGTTTGTCCCGCCTTGAGGCTGTTTTTGTCATGCCTTGCAGACTGCCCCTGTTACATGGAATTTTGCACAACTGCCAATATACTTCAGCATGGGCTATCTTTTTTCTTTCGTCTCTCCCCTTCGTGCTGCATGGCAGCCATGGCATCCACAGCACGAACAGGCACAACAGCATCAACTCAATTGGCGGTGTTGGAGCACCGGTCACATTGTTCACCATTACCTAATCAGTTATTTCTTGCAGCTCACCCCTTAAAACACTTGAAATTGGTATATGCTTTAGGTGAAACAGAAATCCTCAAAACAAAAGTGGCTCTCCCAGCACAGCAGAAGAGCCGATACTACAATATTCACTGCACTCAGGAAACTCGCCCCATAATGTTTTGCAGAGCATTATTTTCACAAAACATTTTTGCTCATAACTCAGCCTGTGGTGGGTCAATGGGTCCACCTTCAAAACGTTTACCACATGTGCTCTTTCTGTCCAGATCATCTCTGGGTCCCCCACACTAGGTTAGCGGGGACCCTAAAATAATAATTTCCCCCTCCCTCCATTCAATGTCTTTTTAACCACTCTCATGGCTGGAACTTTTGTTTTACAGCTGAGAGTAGTTTGTGGTTTAAGGGTCTTGTTTGTAATACCATTGCAGTAGGCCTGCTAACCCTGAAAATGTGTAATGCACTATGCCCTCTAGGGGCTAAATATATGGTTACACCTCAATACGTAACAGCTTGTGGTGGTCCTAAAACAATGGGACCACCTTCAAAACACTGTCTACATCATATCTTGGTCCCCACACTAGGTTAGTGGGGACCCCAAAATAATCCCTCCCAGACCCTTCAGTGTTTTAAGCTTTCTCATGGCTAAAACGTTTGATTTACAGCTGGGAGACGTTTGATTTTAAAGGCCTTGTTTGTAAAATCATTGCAGTAGGCCTGCCAGCCCTAAAAGCGCCCTCTAGGGGCTAAGTATATGATTACACTGCATTACTTTCTCCTGCTTTTTTTCATGGGATTACGTCCTCTAGAGGCTACCAATAAGGTTACAGGACCATGTTTTTAAAAAATGATATTTTTGTTATATTTTCCCCTTGGGGATGTTTTGAGCATTGAGGTCTAATGCCTACATTTTATTTCTGATAAAGGTTTATAGGGCAATTTTATATGTTTTAATAATCTGTCCTTATTACAATTAGGACCATGATTCAGGTCAATTTAACATCCTTATTACACTAACTGTCTGATCACTCTTGAAATGTTTTGGTGAACCTTCTAGTTTATTTCTCCTCTGTGGCTCTCTTGTGTCTTTTTGGGGGGGAATTGTGTTAGCCAGCCAGCAACTAAGATGGTGGGGTGGTGAAAGTGATAATCTATTGGAATTAGCATGGCAGATTTAAATTAGGATTCTAAATGGCAACATTTTCATTTTTTGCTGCAGATAAAGGAAGGAGGTAAATGGGAGTGTTTTAGTTATACGCAGGGCCACTGGAGCTATACGGCAGAAAAAGACAATTATGGGGCAGGGTTGACCAATTTAGGTGGCAAGAAAAAAAATCAGTTATGAATTTACAAGGCCAATAGCTCTAACTCAACAAATGTGAGACCTACTGCATTGCAAATGCTTGTTGTATCAGTCTTGTTGCTTAATTTCCTGCTTCAACTCTTCACTTTTACTTGTTTTTGTTGCCATTCTTTTTTTCCCAATAGGTATTTTGTTTATTATAGTTTGGCTGTGCACAATGAGGTAAAGTTGCGTTATTGGATTTGTGTTCTTGCTTATAGGGTTGCAAAATGCTATTTTATTCATGATTTCACACCAAGCAGAGGAAATGTTGCTTTTTTGGAACAGTTGCCAGTAAGCTGGAGACTGTTCTCCATTCTTCCAGGTTCGCATACCATTTGATTCATTTAGCTTTTCTGCTCCGCAATCATTCGCATACACAGTATTGTGAATTCTTTGATATGCACAATAGTTGTTTGCAGTGAATGGTAACTTTTAAGCCTATGCTCAATTCAGATGGATTCAAACTGGTTTCCTAACGCAATCAATACAACTGTTTCATCCAACACAGTTATAGGGTAATTGTTTTTGTAGCAGTGTGAGTGAAAGATGCTGTTTGACACCGTAAGGTGTCCATGGTCCTGGAGTGCATCAGTTCAATTATACTTTTACCAAAGAAGGTTGAATATTTGGGAAGGATGAACTTACTCAAGGATTTGCATATTGCATCTTATCTTCGTCCTTTGTTGATTTACATTTAGGGGTTTAAGTGCATTCAATGTAAGTTGAAATCCCCAGTAATCATAATGGTGAGGTTAGGCCTTGTGGTTAACAGAGTATTTCATGAGCTGCTTCACCTTAGATCTACACCGCCCAGACCCATGATTTAAAAAATATCTTTTTTATTGCATTTTACAAAAGAAGAATGACCACGCTGCCCCAAAACAGAAGGAATGGGAGAGACAGCCAGCCATCCGGTTACAACACATCCCAGCATTGCTGGACCAGGCCACAGTTCACCTTGTACACTTGGGATATTATAGTCTCTTGAGTCTTTGGGCTCCACCAATGCCCTGAAACAGACCCACCCCAACTGCTCCCGTTCCCTCCCAGAAACTCTATCAGACTCCTTTGCTTCTGTCCAGTGTCCCAAAACCTAGTCAAGTTTACTTGGGCATCCCCTCTCTGTAACCCAGCCAGTCACCCCCTCACACCAGTCCATCCCTTCTTCCCATTCCTGCATATTTGGTAATGACCACACCACCCAATGTTTAAGGAGATCCTTATGTGCAATCAAGGCAAGGTTACTGACGAGCAGGGCATATTGATCCAAGGTTCGTTACCCCCAGATACCGAGGGAGATCGGCTCGGGTGTGAGCTGCATGTCATTACCCAACAACTCGGACAGGTAGGGCCCAACCTCTGGTCCCGCATTCCTACAGACAGTACTCATCAGTAGTCCTCCCCATTCGCAAAAGCCGGGTTTATGTGTAATAGGCTGTATGAAATATCTCTAACTGGATCAAGCAGAAGCCCATCCAGATGGCAACTTTGCCTGGGTATTTACACATCTGTTCAGTCATTGTCCTCAAGTCTACCCAAATCCCCTTCACATTTCTCAACGAGTAGGTCCAGCTGCGGGAGACTATTACTCAGGAGGGTAGATCAGATTAGATTTAGGACACCACATGGCTCGCCAGACGGGCACCCAGCACTCTAGCAAAGTTTACTCCTCTGTGTCGCCCTACCACTCAAATGGGCATTGCAGTTAACATTGAGGCCATGGCGGCTTGGTCAGCCCTCAAGGATAGCACCTCCTGGATGGAGAAACACCAATCGTTGACTACTAGCAGCTGTGTAGCTCAGTAATACAGCCTGAGATTCAGAAGGGCAATGTCCCCATCTGAAAGACGGCGAGTCAGAAGTGGCAGAGCAATCCTGGGCTCCACACAATCCCATAGCAGCACCTGCATGGTCCTGTCCACTGTCTGGAACAATGGATCTGGGACTGGAAAAGGGGGTATTCTGCAGTATGTGTAGAACTTTGGATAAGTAGAAAATTTAATAAAAGGCCACCCATCCCATCCAAGCTCAAGGACCTTTAGCACGTTTTTGTTAAAGAACATGTCTCGGTCTGATGTCACAACTACCAAGGTAGTGAAATCCTTGAGACACCCACCAGAAGGCATAATCCCAGTTCTGGACTAGGTCATCATCCCAATGGGGAACCTCATTGATTTGTGCTAGTTAATTCGGATCCTTGCATAGGTTCCAAAAACATCAAAAATGTGCATTCTTGGTACAGAGTATCCGGCAAATACAGAAGGAAGTCATCAGCTTATAGAGAGTTGACATCCCTCATCAGTTCCCACCAGAGTCCACATATCTGTGCATCTATATGGATCCAGGCAGCTAGTGGTTCCATGCCACTGCAAAGGAGACATCGGTCAATCCTGTCTCATGCCCTTAGATAGTCTGAATCTGTCTAAGAGTATCCTGTTGACCTGGACACTTGTCACCAGTTCCTTGTACATCAGCCCTACCCACGAAAGAAATAAGGACCCCAAAGGTCATCTTGCCTAGCACCTTCAGAGAATCAAAGGTGTTTTCGGCATCTAAAGCCAAAAGGATCCCAATTTCAGCAATCCCGGCACTATGCACCAAGTAGCCCATCAACCTTCCCAAGTTATGTCGCATGGCCCTATAAGGCATAAAGCCGGACTGGTCAGGGGCGACAAGAGAGTCCACCACCTGCTTGAGGCAGTTAGCCTTGATTCGCTAGGACTTGTGTCTACATTTAACGAGATCAGCCTGTAAGAGGCACAGTCTCAGAGCTGGTTTAACTTCCCAGAGCCAGGATTCAGATACATGTTTGGCATTATCAATTTTAAGATGTATAGTGGAGTGGTTCTTAACCTATGGTCCAGGGACTCCTGGGGGTCCACGAAGCCTACCCATGCTTAGAAAATTAAATATTAACAGATTATTAAAGTTATACATTAAAAAAGCAAACCTGAAAAAAAAAGCAAATTTTAAATCTGAACATTTTATATTGTTATATAAATGTGAAGGAATTTAAAATTGAAGGCTAAAATTTAAGTTTGTGTCCTCATTTTGATTTCTGGAAGCCGTGCAAGTGCATCAAACAGAATGTAGTATGAACTAATAGTGGCCTCATTTGAATTTATAAAAGGTACAATCTTCCCATTAAAATTCTAATTTTTTATTTATATGTGAATTAAACAAATGATTAAATATTTTGAGTATTTGTTAGAAAATGCTTGTCTGTATTTTTTGTATATTGTTTTGCAGTTCAAATCATCAAAAATTCTTAGGCTGGGGTCTCCTGCTCCAAGTAATGACTTAGTTGGGGTCCCTGGACTACAATAGTGATTCAATGTAGACATTGGGTCCCAGTAATTACTACTCGGGGGTCCACAGGAATCAAAATGTTGAGAGCCACTGATATAGTAGTTTCTTTGATAGGTGCCGCTTCATACCCATTAGCAAAGGATTCCCACTGTCTATTAATGCAGTGTTAATGTCTTGACTGGTTTACACAAAAGTTGCCAGAACCCTTGCTGATCCACCCATTGGTGAGTTTTACTGCTGGGATGTGGAATGATTCACATCCAAGAAGGCTTGGTGCATCAGCTTTTCATGTCTCTTGTAAGCACGTCGTCAAAAAAGTGGTTATGAAGTCTGCTGCATCATTTTGTGCATGCAACTCGTTCCACCCTGTTATGTTCCATGGACAGGTTTTTAATTTGACAGTTTTGCAGAGCTGGTCAATCCCTGCCATACTGTAAGGAGAAATATTGTATACATTTATTAGTTATGGGACTTAGTTTTGGGGAAGCCAAGCCAGTCTTGTTATGAGATTTGATTTTTGATATATATCTTGCAGTGTTGAATGGCAAGGTGTTAACAGAAATTCCATTATCTTCATAATCAAATTATTATAGCAATGTAGTACTCCGAGGACTCGAGTTACCTTTTCTCAGGTGCTTGACTTGATTTCCAAGCCCTACAGCTGTTTTACCGGGGTGTTTTAAAAAAAAAATATATATATCTTGGTGTCATAGGACTCTTACCTTGGGGGTAACTTTGCTAAGTTTAGGGCGGCAGCTCCACGGAGTGTGGGTGACGGAGTCAGTCCCACACGGACTAGAAGCTGTTTGACCCAATGTCCGCTAGTTAGCAGCACTCCACCCAAACCTAGAAAGCAAAGGTGATTTATGGCAGCCTAGAAATATGTAACTGAGTCCTCAGGGAAGTTGTGGTGAACAGATCACACCCCTTTTCTCTCAGTTACACAAAGTCTCACACATGCTAAGGCAGACACTGAGATGCAGAGTAAGTTTCAATATTTATTGAAGCAATTGCATCCAACAAAGGCACGAGCTGTGATTATTAGGCAGATGAAACACAGTACAGTGTTGATTGTGACCATTAGAGTTAATAATATAAACAGTCCATCATCCTGATCCAATGATAAGATCTAGTGTTTCCCACCCACACCCTAAAGTCAAAACCTGAGAGCATAGTGATGTTCGCCCTTCTGCCTATCCTGGTCTATGGAAGGAACCCTGACCCCACCATATCTGAAAGGTGGGCAAGGGTCTGCCTGTTGTCTGCTGGCAATACTTCCAGTTAGCTAGAAAGACAAGGCCAGGATCAGCAAAGCTGTCAACGAAGTGGTGTGCACCCCCCAAACAGCCATGGCTGGAATGCCCTCTACCCTTTCTAGGCCAGTGCGTTGTTTATATAACATTGTGTGCTAAGAACAGGCTTGACATGATGAGGTTTGACTCCATAACTCTTGCAGCGACAATACTGGGTAAACTATTATGTCCAGAACATGACAGGCTTGAAATGCATGCAAAGGACTGAAAAATGTAAAACGCCAACAACTGTGCCTTCTCAGAAAGGCAGCCAATTAAAATATAAAAAGCAACCAAGCTGAAAAGCAAGCTGTGATAAAATATAATAAAATTAATACATGAGTAAAATGTATGTATGCAAAGGGGGCTCAGCATATAGGCCTAAAGCAAAAATAAGGGTGTCTAATTGAGGCACTAAAAGTATCCCACGATATCAGTCTTCTTTAATGTGCATCTTACAGGCTTACAGTGTGGTCACTGGTATACAGATGGGTGATCTTGGTTTTGCATGAAAATCATAGGATATTGCTCATGGTACTGAGATGAAAATAACCCAGTTGGCGAATATATTTGTGTCACAGAATCCAAATCTTCTTTTGGTCCCAAGGACATTCTTGTTAACTCTTTAATTTAGCCTGAGGAGAAAGAAAAGCTGTATATACTATTACTTTTTAGAGAACATGTGATGGTTGGGGAAAATTTAATAGTTTGAGGATGTCCCAGCAGAGATAATTATAAAGGCCCTCTAGATGTATTACGATATTACAAGAATGACATATTTCAGAGTTTCTCCCTTCTCTGAAACCAACTGTTCCACCTCTTCCTGAATTACTTTCTTTATTACAATATAGGGCCCTGTCTAAGTGCGTGTTGCTTGCAATCTGTGCAATTTGTCTGCTTGTGTGGTAGCTTGTGCATCACCTCCAGTTTTTTTTTTTTTTGTGCAATTTCAGTCAAATCTTGAGAGTCAATGGCACTGTTTACTATTGTTTGCTGTACTTAGGAGTCGTTGACTTTCACCTTTACTTACCAAGCTAAGGTCAATTTGATTCTTCATGTGCTAAATGTATTTGCTGTGGTGGTGTACTCCTTTGAGATCTCTGTTTGCTTTTATTCTAGAGTGAGATGGAGAGGAGCTATCTTTTTTCATGGTTAGTGGTGGGGGGTAATTTGGGAGGTAAGTGTTGACCACTGGGAATAAAAAGCAGTTAATATGTTCACTTTTTCTAGTTGAGTTCCTAGTTGGTAAGCTGGAATTGTTTTGATGTTTGATTAGGAATTTCCTGCCATTGTATTTTCCCTCATGCCTTCTGGTACTGGCTAGCTCTGATGTTGAGCTTGAATTATTTTCTTCCTAGTGATTTGTTGAGATTGTGGTTTTGTTTGGGTGCTGAAGGGTTATTGGAGAGTAGGGAAAATATGACTTTTTAATAGTGATCCCTCTACCCCCGCCTTCAGTTGCATACTGTCACACCATTCTTAATGTTTGTAAATCTTTTCCGGTTCTAGCTTCAAAAATACAAAAAGAACTTTGAATTTTCCTCTTGCACATTGTATTACTTAATCCTCAAGACTTGTCCTCACTAGTTGTGCACTTTATTTGTATTGCATTGTTTCCAGAGTAGGGTTATCTGTAGGTTCCTTTTTTGCAGGAATGAAATCTGTAGGTTTGTGTTATTTTCATCAAGAACATTTTCCAAGCACTGAGTCATGAATTAGTTGATTTGACATCTGTAGAGTTGTGTCATTTTGCCAAGATGTCTTGTTTTGGATAAAGTAACTTTAGGCAGTTTTGGTTCAAGTTTTTTTTTTTTCTTAACTAACCAACCAATCCAATTTACAATTAATAAAAAGGAAAATTCAGTTATAAACAACAGTGGAGACAACCACTCACCACTTCCATGGCCTCAATGTACTTTAAGCTGAACCATGACCGTTACGCATACCCTTAACTTGATCAAGTTTGTGCATGCCTTTATACAACACCAAAGACATGTATCGCTCAGTGACTAGGTTGAATAGAACATTAAGGAAAGGGAAAGTAAATGTGCGTGTCACATTTAGCTCATGTCCTCTATGCACAAGATAATACGTGCCCTCAAAGCACAAAGACTTGGTCAATGCAGCTAGCTGCGTGTATAGCAATCACTTCTGTTTTATCATGTCTCTATCCAACATCCAGAATCTAACAATGGTAACTCAACTAGGAGGAAAGCTAATTCACTCATTTTAAACTAGTTTGTTCGCCAAGACTTAATTCAGAGGGTTGGTTGATCCCCCAAATTTACTGCTCCAAAATGTAAATACAAATCGACCTTGTTGGAAAGCTCTCATGCAAGGCTAGAATTAGATTTTATATTTTTAAGTGTGTCTAATTTGCATTTCTACAGCACATTCTCATTCCTGTGCGTATCTGTAGATCGCAGAATTGACCGTGGCATTAAATTAAATGAAGAAGTCTGCCAATCCCATGTCTCCATGGTAACTGATTCATCCCCTTTCCAGCCCCAAAGTACTGGATAACAGGCTGATTTAGCAAACAGAGAAAAAAGGAACACTTCACGCTACAGCAATACCCACGCTGTCTCCAATGGAGCGGAGCTTGTAGAACGGCTGAATGTAAAACCATGAGCCCTCATTCCCCGCTTCATCAAGGGTCACTCGCATGGCATTCTTCTCCAAAAGTGCCGGCAGACGTTTGTTCACAGTAAGGTACTTGTTACTCTTTAGGTGCAGCAGCTGAAAGAAAAAAGCAGGAATCCTCAACAAGACACCGGAAACCATTGGTGATTCATTCTGCTTCACTGTACGCTTTGCCCAATACCCTCAATTTCCATTGACCCTTTGAACCAAAATAAAAAGTTACTTACCTTCTGTAAAAATCTTTCTGGTGGATACTCTAACCACAGATTCTGCCCCGTGCAAATTCATCAGATACCAGAGAAGATCCTGGGATTTTCTCAGCTTTGAAGCCACACATCAGCAGATTGCATCAGGGGCTCCGTGTGAACTCCTTCCTGCCCTGAAAATAACCTGGAGCCACATAAAAGCCCCACCCTGTGCACTGAGATCAGTTTCCTTCTGGACTCAGTCTGTGCTGTCATAAGTGGAGCTTGATTAGTGAACTTTAAACCAGGACTTTTTATACAGACAGAAAAAGTCTATTTTACAGAATGGGGAGGTGGGGGTGGAGTGAGGAAACTACAGTTAGATAATCCAGCAGTAATAACATTTCCAAAGGTAAGAAACATACCTTGGATGTATACTTAATGCAGATTTCTCACCTTGTGAATTGATAAAGCTGTACCACCCAGGGTGGTGGGTTTAAGAAATGGCTCAGACCTAAAAGTCCTGCACAACTGAACAGGCGAAGTGCCCTTTCTGACAAACCAGACTATGAAAGAATAGAAAGATATTGGGGACGTCTTATGCGTAGAGTAAGAAAAGGTTTACAGGAAAGCTCCTAATAATCATTATATGTTCAAAAGTACTCATGCCAACAACTTTACACGTAAGTGATAGGGCTGCAAATTTGGCAAAGGAGGTATTCTCTATAGTAAAATCTATGATTAACCCCGTAGACTTGAATCCTGTGGTAACAGTGTTGATAGCACAAAATAATGACTTAGCAAGTATCTTTTCAAATAGAATTTCCACCAACGATGAATCATTTTAAGGTCAGGAACCTTGGTACCATGGGGATGATGCCGGATACCCATGACCTAATGTAAACCTATGCTCTCTGCCTTGTCAGGCATACAAGGCGAGCGTTTTTAAATGACAAAGGTAAGGTCTGGATCCATTCTGAACCTTTCACCTCCTTTTATTTTTTAAAGAATAGTGGGAATCATTCTTCCCTTCATAGAGGGTATCTTAAACCATGTTCCTAATTCTTGAAAGCATGCGATGATGAAACCATAGTAAGAAACCCACCCTGAATCCTTTACTTACTGAAAACTTTAAACAAATCTCATTACTTGCATTTTTGGGCAACATGTAAATAAACAACTTTCTCTTCTTGGAAAAGAACAGTTTCCTCCATGCCTGTTAAACTAGGGTTAGGCCCTGACACAGCACAGATAAAGCTCTATCAGCGGTTTTAGAGGAACTTAAAATGATACTCGACCGAGGAGGCTCTTCAGCTTTGATCCTACTGAATCTTAGTGCAGAATTCAATTTGGTATTTCATGCAACTTTTAGAGACTGGCTAAATCCGGAGTGACATCAGTCCTGGAAGTGGCTGGCCTCCATTTTTGAACATCAAAACTTTTAGGTATAAAATGAACCTCTCTACTCTCAATTGATACCATTGGGGGATGGGGTGCCCGAGAGTTCCTCCCAGAGTCCTACATTGTTTAACATGCATGTTAAACTGCTGGACAACCTTGTGAAGTCATTTGGCCTCTTTAGTCTCATATGCGGATGATGCACAGTTCATAATTCCTTTGGCCCCAGATTCACGCAACAGAGGCCTGTTAATTTTGTCTCACTTCAGCAGCCAAGTAGATGGACTCATGATGTCAAAGTCAATAACTCAATCAAGGCAAGACTGAATTGATGATAATTGCAAATAATGTACATTTCTAGTCTCCACACTGTTGGCCTGAATTCCTTGTCCCTCAAACCTAGCCAAAGTCTGTGGTTAAAAAATTTTGGGATTCTGGCTGGATGATAAACTTTCCATACACAAGCAAAGAAACCTGCTGCTGTTTGCTATGGTACAATGATAGTGGTTAGAAAGATTTTTGAATTTGTAGCAGACTTTGCTCGAGTGAACCAAAAGGTTTTGGTGACCTCTCACTTGGATTACAGTAATGGGCTGTATTTAGGAGCCCCACTGAATAGACTGCAGATGGTGCAAAACACTCCAGCTAATCCTTTGCTAAGATTCCCAAGCATCATTCGGTATCAGACTCCTTAGCCATGTTGCATTAGCTACCTATTAAAAAAATAAAAAAATATATATATATAGTGCACAGAATTTATATTAAGGGCCTAAGTCTGCTAGGTTATATGCTGCAAAGCTACAGTCTTTGAAGACTGTTTCGATCTACCATATACTATTTGGTAGTCACCCCGAAAAACACACAAAAGCCATATTGATAATCGTTCCCTCCAATTTCTGTTTTGAAACTGAAACAAGAGGCCTCTTTCACTGAGGATGACTTCGGACGGATTAACATTTAGGAAAATACTCAGGACTTGGCTTTTCTGATGAATTAGTTGACGGCACAAAAGAAACCTGGAGAACCAACATGTTTCAGCGCTGGGAAACCCTTTGTGGGTAGCCATGAGCTTTATAAATATGGTAATAAGAAATAGTGGTTTGTAAACATGTGGACTGATGCCCATGTCCCAGCCCGACCAATGTCCAGAATGTCAAACATACAAAAGGTGATGGGAGGAATGCCTGGCAATCATACTGGATAGCATCCCAATCCACTTATGTTGCTCACCGTGCTATCTCAGTTTGGGGCCAGCTATATGCAAATCAGTTTTGACCCTGCTCCATTGTGAACAGTCCAACACGAACTGCCAAGCCAGGTCCTCACTGAATCAGAACACAACAAATCCAGGACAGGCTTCACCCAGTCTCAGGTTGCTTATGTTCAGGTAGGACCTGGTTAGTCAGTTCAGGCTGGACTGTTCACACTGGAGCAGGATCACAACTGATTTGCATATAGCTGGGTCAAAACTGAGTTGCCATGGTGTGCAAAACAATGGATTGGTATGCAGCCTTGAGCCATTACTAGTGGCTGAGATAAATTAAAGAATTCCATCCATAACTTCGTTGCATACTTTACAATGTGCAGAACAAGCAATCCATGTGCCAACACAGTGGTGGTATCCTTAGCAGTGGTTAAATGCCCACAGGCCTTCCGGGGCTGCCTCCTTGCCAATGTGTAGGACATTTTAATACAGAGGATTATCCACCTTGCTATGAGCCCATTCTGCATGGCCTTACACTTCTCTGCCCCTGGTACTGTTGAGAGAGCGTAGCACTTATACTCAAAATTAACATGAAATGTTTATGAACTAATGCATAATAATGCTGCATTGAAAATGTATTAATATGTTATTGCTAAACATGCGCTTGAAATGTGCCCACGGGGAGTGGCCACCAATGTATACGACTAATGAAGCTGACTAATAATGAAATAATTGTTACGTTATTGTATGATTTTACACTAATATTAAGAGTTATATGTTAAAGTTTTGCTATTAAATCAATAGGCCTTAGTTAGCATGAGTCGAGGCCTAGCTGCCCGGTTTTCATATTAAATGTGTTTTTCTAACATGCAGTGTGCTGACTTGAAGGACATGTACTCTTATTTATCCAAAGCTAAAGGATGAATGTAACCGTAGTAGATCCGTTCTCATGAAATTCGACTTACTAGAAGAACCATTTTTGCTGAATGCAACACTGTAGACTAGTTACAGGTACAAGGTCGCCTGAACCGGTACAGACATTGGACCTACTGACTGAAGATGCGAGAGGACCACGAGAGTATGAAATCATACAGGACATTCTGCCCGCTGGAGACGTCAATCATAAGAACCAATAAACTACGTGAGAACTGTTATGGGGTGACAAAATTTGATACTAACACTGTAAACCCATTGGATGAAGATAGTGGGGTGCCAACCCCATCCAATCAGACATTTGGGGACTGTACAAGGGAAAAGGGATAAAAACCTTTGACACGAGGAGCCATTAGAGATGCCGTTGCAAACTTTTGTTATGACTCAGACACTTTGTCACTCTGCATAGAGACTTTGCTGTTTGGTTCTTCGAACCATCCTTGCCTTACCTTGACCGTTATATACTTTTCCTCCTTATGAGGGAAGTGCCCCCTTCTTACCCATCTTGCTGAATTCCCTGGCTGATGGCGAATCAACTGATGTCCTGAGGACGAAGATGGAATCTGTCTGCTGACCCATTACGGAGGGTAACTATATGATGATGAAATTGTAATGGTCTGATTGCCTTTCCTTTCTAGGTACCAACTGCTTCTTTTGACAGAGACCATAGTTAGATGTTTTCCAAATTCGTGTTAAATTGTTTTGCATGAACCCCAACATGCCAATGCTAATTCGAGGTTAGTTAAGGGGGTTCACTGAAGCAACACAAATAGACAAATGACTGGTTCAATGCTTTGCTGAATAATGCGCTAATGATACTCTGCTAAGGTTAACCTATATTGACGTCGTGCTATGTTCTGTTTGTGATCTTTGCTTTGATTAAATCTTATTCGAGTTGCCATATTATGACAATGCTAATGTGCTTCATGGTTTTGAGACTAATAAACTTGCTAGCAGAATTGTAATCACTAGGGATTAAACATCACAAAATTTTACTAAACTGGTGTGGTTATTCATGACTGAAAGGTCATGGTGGTTTCTGAGTCTAATTGATGATGTTATTGACTTGTTGATTGACATGTTGATCAGTTCTCATCCTGAGGTGTCTTCAATCAGGGTCAAAAGATTCATTGGCCTAAAACGAGTCCCAGAGAGAGTAAAATAACCAGAAAGGGACGCGTTAGAGCGACGGTTAAGGCCCTTTGGGGCCCTAGGACGAGGGACCATTGTTTAAAAGTGTTTTTCAAAATAATGCAAATTGAAGGTATGATGGGTCTCTAAATTCCCCATGACTTTCCCGGAATCTCTGAGCTTGCCTAAGTGAGTTGGGTATGTTCTCGGCATTTTAGTATGCGTGGTGTAGGATTTGTGCTTGCTCAGCTTATGCATATTGCAGGTGATGTGTGAAATTTGTGTGGATTTAGGCCAGGTAATGTTTTAGGAGGAGTAGGCGTACTCTGCGGTATGAGAGTAGGGAAGTCAACGAACTTCATATGAGTGTGGCGCTTTATGCTAAAATAATTATCCACGTGGTTGTTGGTGATGTACGGACCTGGCGTGGACTAAGACTCTGGAGTATATTGACAAGTGTAGGAGACACTTGGTTTATATTGTAATTTGTGCAGTTTAATAGGTGTGGTTGACAAGTCGAGTGAGTCAAATTGTGTGACTGAAACCTTCGATGGAGATTTGGCAAGTTCTAAAGTGCACTAGAACAAACCATTGACAAGTCGAGAGTAGGATTTGCGGGTCGAATTCTGCTTGCGAGTGCGGGAGCTGAGAAGGAGAGTGGCGGCCGAGGCTTCAAGTGAAATCTCTGTAAAGTTCTAAAGCGATTGTGTTAACCTTCCTGTAGTAAACCGGCAAATTTGGGTTTTTGTTGTTAAAGGTGCTCGCAATATATTGCATTAGTTTTGTGTGAGGAGGACAAGCCGCAAGACTGTCAGCCTCAGTGTGTGTGAGTGTGACGTCATTTGAGCCGCGCTGGGATAGGTCAGTTGCAGAGAGGCGTCGCGCACGGATTGGCAGCCGTCCGTGAGAGGCAATTGGTTGAGAAGGTAAGCGAAGAGTGTTCTGGGGGATTAAAGTCACTTCCTGATTAGATTCTAAACAAAATAAAAGACGCAAAAATGAAGTTTTTCAAGGCTCTAAAGTGCGCTTTGAAGGGAGATACATACATTACAGCGAGTTTGGGGTAGCCTACACCGCCTGAGTGTACTCCAGCTTATATCGTAATGGAGGAGAAGGGAGTCGCGCCATGTCTTTGGTTAAAGCAGTGTTACAAATTAACAGAGAAGGAGGGATGTTTGGCGTTTCCAGAACACAGAACGTTTAATATAAGAACTTTGGAAAATTTGCAATTGATGATAAGTGTGCAAAAACCGCCCCCGAGACCAGCTCAGTATGAGGCATTATCAAGTCTGGGATTTAATGGCCATACAACAGAGGCAGCAGAAATTTATGAGGAGAATGAAAAGAGCAGAAAAGACTTTAGCGGAAGCTAAATGGGATAATGAGACCAAGATTTGGACGGACTTAAGATGTTTCCAGCAATAACCCAAGAAGATGAGACACAGGGAAAGAAAGCCACTTGTAAGACAGACAAGGGCTCTAGTAAGCCAAAGGAGACTCAGAGGTCTTGGGCAGATGAAGATGATTCAGATGAAGAGTTTCTTAATCAGTTGTTACATGATCATCCGCCACGTTATGCCATAAATAATAATGTACAGAGCACTAGTGTGGGTTCTGAGGACCCGGCACAAAAATAAGGGGAATCACAAGTACAATGCAGACAAGTGATACAGTTTTGATACACAATGGTGTCAGTGTACCCACTGCGCCAGATACACAGATACAGTTGCAGCCACCACAGATTCAGAGGCTCTATCTTGATGTTCCCGTATTAGAAACAACTACGAGTTTGATGGTGCCGCCTGATCCAGTATATACGAAATTAAAGTTAGTGCAGATTGAGCCAACTCCACAATTGCTGCCCGAGCCGCAGCAACAGGTGAATCAGAGTTACACTTCTGTTGCAGGACCAGTGTCAGTAGCTACAGCACCCGTGATGAATCAAGCTATGAGGGTTAATGGTCCACAGGGTCTTGGAAATGGACAGTCACCAGCTGCTTTATCATTGCCAATTACTGTTGGTCCACCAGTACTGCTGTATGCGCAAGGTAAGCCTAGCGTATGTGATCAGGGAGTAATGACCCAAGAGGCAATAAGAGGAGGGTCTACCGGAAACTTGCAGGGAATGACACAGGGAGGACAGACAGCCGAAAGGTTTAGATCCTTGTTGGACTTTAGTCCGATTGGGGTTCCTTTGGAGACTATGAGGCAAGCAGGGTTGGGAACACTAACCCCAGAGATAATGAGTACAAATATGACACAGACACCAATGATGCAGTCTGGAAATGTCTCGTTGCAAGGCTTAACAGCGCAACAATTGAACGAGTGGCTAGACAAGCTCAACACTCCGCAGGCTACTACAGTTACCGCAGAGAGGTAAGAAAGGGAAGAATACCTGAATTTTGTGAGACTGGGTGTAGAAGCCACAGAACTAGAAGGAACAATGGGGGTGAACAGATTAGAATCATACACTGAAGCAGAATTGAGGTATCTGTGCCCCAAAATAGCCAAGGAAGTGAGCAAGGTGCATCAGTACTCTCTGTCTACACCGTATTTGTCCGCTAGGTTTGCCAACCTCTAAGCATTTGAAGAAGAGCTATAGGTTAGACTTTGAGCCTAAAGATTTTGATCATATGAGATCTACGGGGATGAAGGCACACCTCAAAGAGATACTGCAGAGTGCTCAAATTTGGGGAGCATTAGAAAAATGGGAAGGCAGATGGGCAAAGAAGAGAGATAAAGAGAAAGGTGATGGCCCGGAACCAAAGCAGGCGAAAGCTGCACCTGACACGGGGACAATAAAGATGTTACCAATGAGAGAGACAGCTGGAGGGGTTCTAGTCCATGTACCATGGTCCAGGGGTGACATCCTATCATTCACAAATGATTACCCCAGGTTGAGGGAGAAGCCGATAGAATGGTACCAGCAGACGGACAGGTTTGTGAAGCTTGCGAAATGTCTCTGGGAAGACTTGAATACCCTGTTTGAGATAATAGTTCCAGCTGACTTATGGCTTGAGTGCAAGAGGGGTGTGGATTGGCAGACAGAAGAACCAGCAAGGGACAAGGTTACTGGAGCACCGTCTTCTGAAGTGATGAGGTATTGTCATAAGGTGATTGAGTTTTTGAAGCAAAAAGTGTCACCGAAAGTGACTGATTGGCAGAAAATTGATCGAACGTCACAGGAGGGCAAAGAGTCAATACATGCTTACTATGAGAGGTTGTTGAAGGCATTCAAACATTACAGTGGCACTGAGGTCATAGAACCGAAGGATGTGAATCACCTTGTGTTCAGGTTTGTTGAAGGGCTGAGACTAGTGATTAGCCAGATGATTAAGAATCATTAGATCTGTTGGCAAGCGAAGCGGATTAATGAGGTGTTGCAGTATGCGAAATACTGTAGTGACGAGATTGAATTGAAGCAGAGAAAGTTGAAGGAGAAGGTGATGGTGATGCAAATTAAGGCAGCGCAAGCAGGGATGCAGGGAAATGTAATACAGCAGCAACCGCAGGGAACTGGAATGTTTCAGGCACAACCGAGAGGTCGAGGAGGTTTTGTGAACCGTGGTCCAGATATGAATACTGTTGAGGTTCAAAATGATGTGCAGGGGATGAAAAAGGTGTCACCATGTCACGCGTGCGGGGGTGTGGGGCACTGGAAGCGGGGATACCCAATGGTGGTGCAGGATTGTGTTCAACAAAGCAATGAGATCAGTACATTTCAAAATGTGAGGGGTCCAAAAGTGAGGGGCCAAAATCCGAATTTTCAGAATAACATGGTGCAGATGCAGGGTCTCCAACCCATGCAATAAATGCAAATGCCACGTGTTCAACCAGCACAAATGCAGCAGGAACAACAGCAGATTCCCATGGTACCTAGACAGCAAATGCAGATTCCATTAGCTCCAAAGGGACAGCAACAGGTGATGCTTCCTCAACAGGTCACAGGTCAAGCAATGAGCCAAAATAACAGTACAGCAGTTCCCATTGCGTGGTGAGGATGGAATAAACGATGAATGGTCGGATGATTGTTCAGAAAGTGAGGAGTGCAGGGTTGCAGCATCCCTAGAAGTAGATCAGAGGGGACCTTATGTAGAAGGAAAGGTGATGGGTCATAAGGTTTCATTCCTAGCTGATACAGGAGCTACACGCTCTACAGTCAGAAGTGCAGAGGTTCCGAAATTACCACTTTCGGGCGTAACTTAAGGGTGGTAGGAGTAGCAAATCAGTTACTGACAAATCCGATTACAGATCCAGTCCAAGTCGAGATTGGTACTTTCCAGGGATTACATAGATTTGTAGTCTGTGACTCGAGTCCCGTATCCCTACTGGGAAGAGACTTACTGTGTAAAACAAGGTGTTCGATTACCTGTTCCAATGAAGGGATTGAGGTGCACACGAACAGTGATGATGAAGGGGACGATGGTCAGTTCTCAGAGTTAGAGGCGGAGACCACAAATGAAGAATACCCTTTGATAACCCTATTCCCGATGTTCACAGTGACTGATTTACCAATCGAATTACAGGGAACAGTGACAGAAAAGGTGTGGGACTTGACAGGAAAAGAAGTGGGACTAATAAAAGGAGTAGAACCGGTCAAAGTAGAGGTAAAGCCAAATGAAGTGTTTCCACAGGTACCACAGTACCACATGGCACAAGATGTCCTTATACAGGTGACGCAGATAATTGCAGACTTTATAAATCAAGGTGTTCTAAAGGAAGTGATGAGCAGCCCGTGTAATTCACCAATAATGGGTCTGAAAAAGCCTTGTGGGAAAGTTTAAATTGTTCAAGACTTGAGGAAAGTAAATGAGATTGTGGTAAAATGTTGCCCCATAGTGCCAAATCCAGCCGTGATCATGTTTCAGGTTCTGTGTGATGCAGAGTGGTTCACAGTTGTGGCCCTGTCTCAAGCATTCTTTTCGGTGCCTCTTCATGAGGACAGCCAATTTCTTTTTAGTTTCAAATTCCTGGACAAGGTTTACAGTTGGTGTCTAATTCCTCAAGGGTTTTCTGAATCATCTTCCATCTTTAATCAGATACTGAAAAAGGATTTGGAATCATTAGAACTGCCTTTCAGTTCGACTCTAGTACGGTATATTGATGATTTGTTAATTGCATCCAGAACAAAAGATGACTGCAGGTATGACACGATTGCCTTACTGAACCATTTGGGAAAGAATGGACATAAAGTGTCCCAAAGAAGCTGCAATACTGTCAGAAAGAGGTGAAGTACTTAGGTCACCTGATTGAGAAAGGGTCGAGAAAAATATCCAAGGAAAGGGTGACAGCCATATTACAGATGAATCCACCGACAACCAAGAGAGACGTTCGGATGTTTTTGGGAATGGTGTGCTACTGTCATCGGTGGATTCCCAACTTCGATTATCTCTAAACCTTTGGTAAGATTGACTTAAGGAAATACAGGATGGCCCGGGTGCCATAACCATGTCCGAGAAAGAGATGAAGGCATTCATGGAACTGAGGGAAAGCATGTGCAGGGCGCCAGCTTTAGGTATGCCTGATTACACAAAGCCTTTTGTACTGTTTTGTCATGAACGTGATGCTTGTTCTTTGTCTGTCCTGACACAGGTCCATGGAGGTGCAAACCGCCCAGTAGCATATTTTTCAGCTACTTTGGACCCAGTTGCAGCAGCCTTACCTGGTTGTTTGCGTGCAGTTGCAGCAGTTGGTCAAAGCCTCACTCAGTGTGAGGGTATAGTGATGGGGCATCCTTTAACAGTAATGGTCCCACATTCAGTTGAAATCCTGTTGACCCGAACCAAGACACAGCATATGACAAATGCGAGATTAACAAAGTAAGAAACTATTATACTGGGGTCCCCGAATTTGTCACTGAAAAGATGTACTGTATTGTACCGCAACTTTACTTCCTTTTGAAAATGCAGACATTGATGATGCTGAGGAGGTAGAACATGATTGTCTTGAGGTAACAGATCTGTGCACCAAACCGAGACCTGACATTAAAGATAACCAATTGGAAGAAAATTATTACATTATCTTTGTTGATGGTTCATTCCTGAGAGACGCAGTAGGAGTACTGAGGGCAGGATATGCCGTGTGTACAATCACTGGTATCTTAGAAGCTTCCTGGCTCGAATGATTATACTCTGCTCAAGTGGCTGAATTGCTCCTCCTACAGCATGCCACGCAGCTGAAAACCTGAAAGTCACTATTTATACTGACAGCAGATACGGATTTGGAATTGTACATGATTTTGGCCAGTTGTGGTCACAGAGGGGTTTCATGACCTCTTCTGGTTCACCAATGAAAAATGGCAAGAAAATTAAGGACTTGTTGCATGCGATTCAGTTACCTCTTGAAATTGCCGTGGTGAAATGCAATGCTCATGTTAAGTCACAAGACTTGTGTCAATGGTAAATGGATATGCAGATCAAGTCGCAAGATTATGTGCATTGAACTGTATATAATTTCAAGACCAATGGGAATTGTTACCTGAAACTGAAAATGAAACATGCTCAGGGTATACATTAAGGGTAGTTGACACACTAGATGAGCTAAAATCATTGCAGGGACGTGCCAGTAAAGAGGAGACACGTTCCTGGCAGAGAATGCAATGCGTACAGAGATCTGATGACTTATGGGTTTTAGAGGAGGGGAAAATGGTTTTGCCAAACAGTCTTGTCACAATTTGCGAGGTTTTACCATGGTCAAGCACATGTTGGGAGAGACGCAATGATCAGGTTATTCAAAATTGACTGGTTCAATCCAAAATTCAGACAAGCTGCAGAAGTCATCTGTCTCAGGTGCGTCATCTGTCAGCAGATGAATGCTGAGAAAGGGACTGTGGTGAATTTGAGCCACTTTGGGAGAGCAGGAGGTTTTAGCAGAATGCAGATGGATTTTGAGAGGCCTGTGTGTGGAGGTCTGAGATATGTGTTGGTGATTGTGTGCATTTTCAGTCAATGGATTGAAGCTTACCCTACACGTAGGAATGACAGTCTCACAGTAGCAAAGCTGCTGCTTAGGGAGTTGATACCACGTTTCGGGTTTCCGATCTTTAGAATCAGATAGGGGAAAGACACTTCGACAATGAGGTGATTAAGCTCTTGTGTGCTGCATTGAACATTGAACAGAAGTTGCATTGTAGCAATCGCCCTGAAGTATCAGGACTAGTGAAGCAGATGAATGGTACCTTGAAGTCAAGAATGGCAAAAATGTGCGCAGCTACCAATTTGAAATGGTCAGATGCATTGCCCCTAGTGCTGATGTCAATGAGAAACACACCCGACAAGAAAACAGGACTGTCTCCTTATGAGATTCTTATGGGCCGAGCTATGAGACTGCCCGCAGTGCCTTCAAATGTTCTTGTGAATATCACGGATGATATGGTGTTGGACTACTGCAAGGGTCTGGCTGACGTGGTCCGATCTTTCTCTCACCAGGTGAAGGCTATCACATTGCCACCGAGAAGTGATCCAGGTCACATCCTGAAAGTCGGAGACTGGGTGGTTGTCAAGAAACACGTGAGGAAGTCGTGTTTGGAGCCACGTTGGAAGGGGCCATATCAAGTAATACTGACTACTACTACTGCTGTGAAATGTGCAGGTCTTCCAAATTGGATACATGCCAGTCACACAAAGAGGTGACGTGTCCAACTGATGAGGAACTTGAAGTGTCCAAAACAACAGCTGCAGAGAAGGAAGTCTCGGGCCGGAGAGTAATCAAAGGGGAACTGAGACTGCAGGAGAGCTCGCTGAGGACGGCTTAATCACTCAAACAGTAAACGAGATCCAGAGGGGTGACAGTGAGCCTATCTCAGCTGAGGTAACAGGGGAACCAGCACAAAGAGGTTCTCCCAGAAGCAGACGGATACGGGTTTGAAGTTGAGCCCATAACTGACCCTGAAGGCGAAGGAGGTTAGGTGGAAGGAGGTGAGAGTGTTCAGACTCCTCCTGAACCGCTTGCAGACCCATCAAGAGAAAACACCATAGTACAAGAGGAGGGCACTGTTCAACGTCACAAAGGACCAAGCGGAAAGAAAACACTTAAAGGAGATAACTGGCCGAAACCACAAGCTACAAAGGAAAGAGTGATCCCTAACGAAACAATAGAGGAAGAAGTTGACACAGCCAGGAAAGAAGATCTCAGTGAAGGAGAATTACAGGGTGATCGCAAACTGAAAAGAAAGTTTCAAACAGGAGGTACGCAGGTCCTGAGTGGGCTTATGCAACATCAGCTGAATGGCAACAATAATTTTTGGCATTCTGTTTTGATCGAGAAATTCCAGGTCAATACTAAGGCACCTGAATGCAACCATAGAAAGAGACTGTTAAAATTTGAAAATTGAATAAAGAAAGAAATCTGGGAAAAGAGACTGATAAATTACCAGATGTGACACTTAATCTGAATTGACTCTGACAAGCTGTTAACCTGATTTGGCAAAGGGTCCGGGGAGTGAGTGAAACGCTATAAATACTTGCTAAGAGAAAGAGACTTGCACAAAGAAAAAAAAAAGAGCTTTTGGTCTACTTCAAAGTTGATTGTTTTATCCTATTCTGCTCTCTGATTCTTTATAGATCATGAGTAGCACTTGAGATAATGATAGGGGTAAGATGTGTGGTTGGTTGAGTGCTATTTTGGGTATTGCGTGCGCAATAATCATAGGTGTGATTATGGGAATGCCATTGGTGGATAAGAGTGCGATTAATAATGCTTCAACTCCTGAAACTGCTACACTAACACCATGGGAGATACAAAGTACTTGCATGAGGGAACTAATTCAAAAAGGGAACTATCTAGTAATGTCTTCTATCGCTTGCTGAATGAGTAGGTTGATACAATGGATGCAAAGAATTGCTATGTGTGCACAAAGATTCCTTTGTCAGTACAAGAAGGGGTTACTTATCATAGTCTGCCACTTACATATAGAATAAGTTGTAGTTTGCTATTAACGAGATTCTATGATCAAGAACATGTTACTTCTATTCTAATTTAGACGTAGTGTTTTCTTTTGTGCCTGTAAATGAGTTTCTAAATAAATTAGCTAAAGAACATAACATAAAAATAGTTAGGGGTTTCTTTGAACCGACACTGACATTTGGAACAGCTTATGCGCACCGCAATATTCTAACCTGCTTACTAACGCCTGTAGAAAAGAGCTTCTTAGATCACACTGAAGATAGAAGAAAAGCATTAAAGGAAAGGCTAGAGAAGGGATTAGAAAAATGAAAGTTTTCAAATGATTATCCTTATAGTGCAATAAAGACACAGGGCAAATTAGCTATAGATGCATTACACGTAGAAAGGCTTTGTATATATAGGCCAAAATCTGATGACACTATTTGTGGGAACCAGTGAATGCTGGCATGTGGTTTTGTTTCAGAGTAAATGGACGTTCATGTTAAATGGACAGGATCCAGCGATCCCTGGGATCTATTATATATGTGGACTTAATGCTTATTACCGTCTTCCAAAGGGATGGTATGGGACATGTTATTTGGGAATAGTTTTCCCAGAGATCTATCAAATTGATGACTTAATGCAACTTCCTAAAATGTCTGAATTACATCATACTAGACAAAAGAGACAGCGTCTGCTGTCGTAGGTGACATATTGGGAGCCATAATTCCTTCAGTGGGGGTTATCTTAAACTCCATAAAGATTCTAAAGAGGTCTACTATTGTGGATAACATGCTGACAAACTTCACAGGGGCTATACTCCTGATGGATACTGAATTTGCTGCGGAGAGGGCCAGGACTCTTCAAAACCGGCTTGCTTTAGACATTCTTTTAGCGAAGAGTGGCGGAGTCTGTAAGATGCTTAATGAGCAACATTGTTGTGCATTCATTCCTGATAATAGTAATAAGATTAGAGGTATGGTTACTAACCTAACAAGAGATATTGCAGATTTGAAGGAGCTGAAGGAACCTGGAGTTTGGGAAAAGGTTGGAAAAGTAATTACTAAAGTAGGGAATTGGTTTATTAGTATTTGGAATGGGGTACTTGCAAAAATATTAGGGGGTATATTGATTATTCTAACTTGTTTATTTGGACTGTGGTTTTCATGCAAAATTAGTAAAAGAATTAAAAGAAATTTGGCAAAACGCAATAAAAGAAAAGAAAAAGGAGAAAATGTTCAAAGAAATTTGGGAAAGATCACACGGGGGGAAAGAAATTGAAATGTGTGGCCTAAGAAAGTGAAAGGTTGTGAAGGGAAAGATTTTGTGTGATGACAAGTGTCAGAGGAGGGACTGAGAGAGCGTAGCACTTATACTCAAAATTAACATGAAATGTTTATGAACTAATGCATAATAATGCCGCATAGAAAATGTATTAATATGTTATTGCTAAACACGCGCTTGAAATGTGCCCTCGGGGAGTGGCCACCAATATATACAATGACTAAAGAAGCTGACTAATAATGAAATAATTGTTACGTTACTGTATGATTTTACACTAATACTAAGAGTTATATGTTAAAGTTTTGCTAATAAATCAATAGGCCTTAGTTAGCATGAGTCGAGGCCTAGCTGCCCGGTTTTCATATTAAATGTGTTTTTCTAACATGCAGTGTGCTGACTTGAAGGACATGTACTCTTATTTATCCAAAGCTAAAGGATGAATGTAACCGTAGTAGATCCGTTCTCATGAAATTCGACTTACTAGAAGAACCATTTTTGCTGAATGCAACACTGTAGACTAGTTACAGGTACAAGGTCGCCTGAACCGGTACAGACATTGGACCTACTGACTGAAGATGCGATTGGACCACGAGAGTATGAAATCATACAGGACATTCTACCCGCTGGAGACGTCAATCATAAGAACCAATAAACTACGTGAGAACTGTTATGGGGTGACAAAATTTGATACTAACACTGTAAACCCATTGGATGAAGATAGTGGGGTGCCAACCCCATCCAATCAGAGATAAGGGGACTTTACAACGGAAAAGGGATAAAAACCTTTGACACGAGGAGCCATTAGAGAGATGCCGTTGCAAACTTTTGTTATGACCCAGACACTTTGTCACTCTGCATAGAGACTTTGCTATTCGGTTCTCCAAACCATCCTTGCCTTACCTTGCCCGTTATATACTTTTCCTCCTTATGAGGGAAGTGCCCCCTTCTTACCCATCTTGCTGAATTCCCTGGCTGATGGCAAATCAACTGATGTCCTGAGGACGAAGATGGAATCTGTCTGCTGACCCATTACGGAGGGTAACTATATGATGATGAAATTGTAATTGTCTGATTGCCTTTCCTTTCTAGGTACCAACTGCTTCTTTTGACAGAGACCATAGTTAGATGTTTTCCAAATTCGTGTTACTAAATTGTTTTGCATGAAGCCCAACATGCCAATGCTAATTCGAGGTTAGTTAAGGGGTTCGCTGAAGCGGACATAAATGGACAAATGACTGGTTCAATGTTTTGTTGAATAATGCGCTAATGATACTCTGCTAAGGTTAACCTATGTTGACGTGCTATGTTCTAATCTTTGTGATCTTTGCTTTGATGAAATCTTATTCGAGTTGCCATATTATGACAATGCTAATGTGCTTCATGGTTTTGAGACTAATAAACTTGCTAGTAGAATTGTAATCAATAGGGACTAAACATCACAAAATCGTACTAAACTGGAGTGGTTATTCATGACAGAAAGGTCATGGTGGTTTCTGAGTCTAATTGATGATCGTATTGACTTGTTGATTGACATGTAGATCCGTTATCTCGTCCTAAGGTGTCTTCAATTAGGGTCAAAAGATTCATTGGCCTAAAACGAGTCCCAGAGAGAGTAAAATAACCAGAAAGGGACACGTTAGCACTGTCAATGTAATAACTCAAAGCTGTTTTGAGGTCAAACTGGTGGGGCCTCTCCCCTTCATTCAAAGAGTGAGGTGGATCAAAGAATGCCAAAGAGTGATGGACTGTGCAATATGAAAGGAGCCACAACCTTCGGCAAGAACACAGCCATGTTTCCGCAACACCAGTTTGTCCTAGGAAGAAGGCGGTGTATGAGCAGATGAAGATTGAAGCTTACTTATGATGAGCTTAGGTTACTGCTAGAACACTGCTTTGACAGTCAGATGCACAGGACAGGTGTGCATGAGCTCAAATGGAGGACAAGAAAATTTGAGAACCAAATTAAGGTTCCACTGCAGAATCACAGAAGGCTTGGGTGTGTTGAAGCATATATGCTAATTAGAAATTATTAGTGAATGTCTATGCATTTTCATTAACAAGAAAATTAAACGCAGAGAAATTAATGTGCATGTTTCAAAATGTGCCCACAGAGAGTGACGGCCAGTTTATACGAATTTGTACTAAAATGATTAAAAATGCACAAAATAACGAAAATGTATAAAAATAATGTAGTAGTATGTCAGAGATGCATAACCCATGTTGTGCATTATATTGTAGTGTTAACTTAGCCGAAGTTGTGGCCTAGTTGTTAGGCCTCATGCATAAGCTGAATTTCTAGCACACTACAGAAAAGCTGGTGCATTGAACTGTCCATGAACTGCGTATGTTAATAGAATCTGCTTAGCTAGAATTTTCTCAAATTTACCGAACAGGATATGAGGGACTAGAGTATGTAACAATTGTGGTGTAAGACAGACTCGATATACTTTCCCAGGACTTGAACAATAGAAGCACTGACTTGAGAAGATGCAACATTTTCGATACATGACGAGCCGGATGATGAGGACATCGTACAGTAAACCAATCAATGAACTGAGAACGGCGTAATATTAGAATTCATTGATTTGTAAAATTAAAGTTATCGGTTAGGGTAATAACTGGTGACTGACTGACCAAATAGGAATTAGGGGGATGGACTTGAAAACCTTAATAAAAATGTCATGACAAAGGGCAAAAACTTTAGATACGAGGGGAGAACTGATGCAGAAATTAGATGTCGGAAGATGCGATTCGAGATTCTGTCTTTGGGTTCATACTCTTGAGAACCTGATGCGTTGCTGATCGATTGATGACCTGAAGTGACCTGAAGATGAAGACTGACTTTGTTGCTGATCCATTTTGTGGATAGGTAGCTATGACTATGTGAATTAACTTTTTGTGCCTTTCTTTCTAGGTACCAACTGCGCTGTTTGAATAAGTTTTCCTTTTAGCTAGATGTTTTCTGAATTCGTGTTCTAAATTGTTTTTGCTTTAAGTCCCACATGCTAATCTTAGTTAGGTAAGGTTTCCTTGGGTGACACTGACCGTGACAAATGATTGACAAACTGATTGCTGAACTCTGCTATTAATGCTATAATAATCATCTTTGTTGGCTTATGCTGAAGCATTCGAGCATAAGTTTTCTCAAGTCTTGATTAGATTATGTTATTGGTGGTCATTAATGAACTAATTCTGAGCTGACTGAATAAAGTTTGAATTAACCTTATGACTTAGTATTGTAACTAATAGGGAAATAAAATAGTTACAACGTATTCTGAGTTGTGGTTATTCATGAAATGTTGATATATTGTCTCACGTTCAAAGATTCTTAGTGGTTATTGATTTCATTGATAATAGATGTTCATCTATTACTACATAGCTAGGATACTCCATGCGATTCAAAAAGGTCCATCAGCCTTTGCGCGTTCCCTTGTAAGTTTACTTACTAAGGACCAGGCACGCTAGCAGGTGTAATCATATGAACAAAATCTTTAAGAAAAACCATCACAACAAGTGAGTGCATGAAGTACGGTAGGTCTGATAAATGAAAAAATAATCTGAAAGGGCCAGCAATTAAGCTTTACAGTGCCCACATCAAGTCATTGCTGGGCTAAAAACAGCCCAAAAGAAAAACATCTGACCATTTTGCCTATAACTGGTCTGCATGACAAGAATTACACCAGAAAAAAACTTCTCTGCATCCAGTGTACAGTTTCACAGATGGACGCCTGGCTTCTAGAATGACCTATCCTATTTAGGGAAGAGAGGGGAAGGGCAGCTAGATGTCAGTGCTCAATGTCCACACATGCAAGTGTAGATTCTGCAGGTTCTGGTGCAGGCCTCCTCCACTGCTGCATCAGGAAATCTTCTTGAAGCAGCAACCTGATTGAAGGAAAGTTGGTCACAGAAATTCTGCGTACTCACGTGCCCAAACCAGAGCCTCTAGGATGACTTGGGCCCAGGAGTTCCTGATCTTAAAAACTATGGGAGGAGAAGCAGAGGTGAGATGGCATATGTAATTCCAGGGCCCCACACTAGGAAACAGCATTTGAGAAAGGCAATTTGCGAACACCAGCACACAGAAAGTGTTGATGTTGCATGTTTTTGGTAGGGCAAACAGATCGAGCAAAGGTTCTCACCACTGCTGGAAGATGCTCTGTGCAGTCTCCAGGTGCAGCTGCCATTCGTAATCCTCTAGAAATTGCTGGCAGTGTTAACCCTCACTGGAATTTAAAGATCCAGGCAGGTTTAAAAAAATAAATGAGATACCCTGCAAACTCAGCAAGTTCCAGAGGCTGAAGGGCCCCCTCGCATAGGCACCAAGACACCATTCTACCTTGCTTGTTACAGTACCACTTGTCACTGATTTTGTCTATGAGGACCTGGTCCAGACTACCTTGAACAGATGATAGGAAGGTATTCAATCCCAAGCCAATGGCTTGAAACTCCAACAGATTAATGTGGAGGCAGGTCTCTGCCAGAGACCAAAGTCCTCTGATGTCTACCTCTCTCAGCTGGTCCCCAACAGTGATGCATCCATTACCACAATCAGGTCAGGTGGGGTAGGGAGAAGGGCCTGCTGCCGGTTCAGACAGTCAAGCAATTACTACTGTTGGCCTTGTGCAGTCTGAAGCCTGGATGGAATTGGACAGGTTCTCTTGGCGTTGAGCCCACTGAGACTTCAGGTTCCACTACAGAGTCTACATGTGCCACCTGGGGTAGCTGACAAATAGGTTGCAGGAGGCTAAGCCATCTGAGAGCCACTTTCAGTGAAACACAACTGAGGCTGAAACCTCAGTATCTTAGACTGAATGACCTGGACTCATTAGTTGAACTGAAGGCTCAAAACTGCACTAGATCTAGTATGGCTCCAGAGAAAGAACTTCTGTAAAGTAGTTGGGTGATATTGGCACATTTAACAATCACAAAATTGTCAGGAGATTTGCAATTGTCTCGATATGACAAGCCCATCGTTGGCAGCTATTTATCGATGTAGTGGAAGACTGGAATCCCCAACCTCCAAAGATGTTCACAGCCACCAGCACTTTGGGGAACACCAAAGGGGCACTGCTAAGGCCAAAGATAGCAAGGCAACCTGAAAATGCTCCTATCCAACCTTGAACCGCAGGTAATGCCTGACAGGAATGTCAGTCACCATCTTGAAGGAGAGGTCCAGTGCTACTGTCCTGTCTTCTGGATCAACAGCAGAGAGAACCAGGGCCAATGTGAGATTCTTGAATTTGTCCTTTTCCAGAAAAAGTGATGGGGAAAGACTCAAAGTAGGACAAAGGACATTGTCATCCTTCAGTCCCAGGAAATCACATGAGTAACAGTTCCTATTTCAGTCTATGGCTCCATGTTCCAAGAGCCTTGGCCTCCTGCTGCTATATGGACAAATGTTCCTCCGACAGCTGCTCTGATGTAGGAGTAATATGCAAGGTATCTGTGACTAATAGCAAGGCATACAATTGCTGTACTATAAAGAACAAGTTACTTACCTTCGATATTGATTTATCTGGTATAGACATTCTAGTTGCAGATTCCTTACCTTACAATCTCCCCCAGGCTTCAGACTGGATCTGGATATTTTTCTTCAAGCAGTACCCTGGCGTGCCGTAAAATGGTGTCGGCTGACTCCACATCAGTCGTTGGCATCGTAGTTGCAGTGATGAGTGAGGTCGTATATAGGCGCCACCTTGCTCCACTGATGTCAGTTTCTTTTCACGACTTGCCACACCAGTAGCACAGAGCCATACAGAACACTGAGAATGGTGCGCCAGAACTAGGGTCCTGAAAAGGGAATCCCTCTCCCTAGAAATCAGTTAGTGCGGGGAGGATGGGCAGGTCAGTAAGGAATCTGCAACTAGAATCTGTCTCTACTAGATAAATCATTACTGACTTCTATTTGCAGACTCCTTACCTTAGAATAGATACCCAAGCAATACCATCCCCGGCAGTGGGCTACGAACCAAGATCCTATTAGAAAGTCCTGAAGGACCGAACAGCCAAAGTAGCTGTCTCTGCAGACCAGACTTTCCAGGAAGTCATGTTGTATCAATGTGTGAAGGGATGTACACATCGCTGCCAGGCAGATGTCAAGGACTGGAACTTCCCATGCTAACGCTGTGGTGGCAGCAGCTGCTCTGGTGGAGTGAGCAAGCAAGCACTCAGGGGTTTGTTTCTTTGCCAAAGCATAGCACATTTTGATGCCAAGCACCACCCATTGCAAGATGGTTCGCTTCTGCACCACCTGCCCTTTCTTTGCACCCACATATCCTACAAAAAGTTGATTGTCCACCCGGAAATCTTTGTTACAATTCAGGTAGAACACCAACGCTCTTTTTGGATCCAGACGGCGGAACCTCTTCATGAGAGGGGTGTGAGGGTGCATAAAAAGTAGGTAAAGTGATGTATTAGCCTAAATGAAAAGGCTTAACCTTAGGAAGGAAGGAGGCCCTGGTATGAAGAACCATGTGGCTTTGAAGAAAGCTTGAAGCTCACTCACTCTGCAAGCAGAGGTGACAGCAATCAGGAAAGCAGTTTTTAGTGTGGGAGAGCTGTAAGGAACCATTATGGAGTGGCTCAAAAGTGGCACATATAAGGTAGGTAAGGACCAGGTTCAAATACCACTGGCGCTTTCTGAACGGGGTAGATGGGAACAAATGGGTGAGTCCCTTAAGGAACCTTCCAACAATGGGAGCCTTGAATAAAGAAGGTTGATCTGGCAAACTAAGAACGGTCGTGATGGCAGATAAGCAGCCTTTAAGGGTGCCCAAATTAGAACCCTGCTGAGCAAGAGATGATGAACAATTGGACCTCTGACAAAGGTGAAGAAAAGAGATCAGACTTGTTGGTACACCAGGCCACAAATTTGTGCCAATGACAGGCGTATACTGTTCTGGTGGAGGGATGCCTGGCTTCCAAGATAACATTAAAGACTTCGGGCAGAAGGTCAAAAGCTGTCAACTGCTGCTGCTCAATCTCCATGCAAGGTGGCACAGACTAGACAGCTTCAGATGGAGAACCGTCCGCTGCTGCTGTGACAGAAGATCCTTGCGAAGGGGCAGGATGATTGGAGGATCTGTGGCCATGCTCAGGAGCTCGGGATACCATACTCTTCATGCCCAGTCCAGAGCCACAAGGATTACTTGGGCCCGCTCTTATTGTTCTTCAGAACTCTGGGCAGAAGTGGTACTGGCGGGAAGGCTTAAAAGGAGGCCTGAGGTCCACTCGAGACAAAAAGCATTGCCGAGCGAGTGCCCTCTTGGAAACTCCAATGCGCAAATCAGCTAACATTGCGCGTTCTCTATGGAGGTGAACAGATCTAACCAAGGCTCTCCCCACAGCTAAAAGAGACCCTGCACCGCCTCCGGATGGAGACACCATTAGTGATCAGCTATGCATCAACAACTGAGTTTGTCTGCTCTGGCGTTCATAGAGCCTGCCAGATGTTGAACCAACAGGGTTCCAGCCATGTTCAGCGACACAAAGCCTCTTGACAAAGGGTCCATGACCTCACGCTGTCCTGCTTGTTGCAGTACTGCATGGTGGTGGTGTTATACGTGAACACCTGCACCACTTTCCGTTTGGTAGAGGGAAGGAATGCTTTTAATTCAAGCCTGATCAACCGAGCTCCAAAATATTTATGGATAGTCCAGATTCCGCCGAGACAAGAGACCTCTGATTTCCGCTTCTCACATGTGGCCCCTCCATCCCAGGAGTGCTCTGTCACTACTGTGCGATCCGGCTGGAGAAGGAGGAGGGATCTGCAGTTGACCCAATCCCAATTCGAAAGCCACCACTGCAGATCTTGCGCAGTTCCATCCAAGATCTGGGGCAGGTCAGAGAGGTTTCCCTGAAGCAGCGCCCACTGGAACTTCAGATCCCACTGCAGAACCCACATACACCATCGGGCATGTATCTATAACGGGATGCAGGAGGCCATGAGGCCTAGCAGTCTCGGAGTCATTCTCACCGAAATCCAGGATAGAGGCTGAAACATCGGGATCGCAGTCTGAATATTCTGGACTCGCTTTTCAGGAGGTTAAGGCCAGAACTGCACAGTGTCCACTACAGCTCCGATGAAGGGGAGCATCTGAGAGTGAGTCGGGTGTGACTTTGGTACGTTTATAGTGAAACCCAGCGAATGCGGACAGTTCGCTGTAGACTGAAGGTGGGAGACGACAGTTTTGCTTTTGAAGGCGAGCATGCCTGCTGCAGTCAGAGGTAGGGGAAGACTGAAACCCCTAAACCGTGTAGATGAGCTACTACCACTCCTATCACTTTCATGAACACCCGAGGGGGAGTTGGTAAGGCCGTAGGGTAGCACAGTAAAATATAAGTGCTTATGTCCTACCACGAATTGCAAGTAGCGTCTGGGCGGGCAGGATGGATATATTGAAGTAGGTGCCTTGCAAGTCCAATGCTACCATCCTGTCAACAGGGTTTAAGGCAGACAGGACCTGAGCCAGGGTGAGCATTTTGAACTTCTCCTTCCTTAGCAAGAGATTGAGGGCCCAGAGGTCTCAGATAGGGCAAAGGCCCTTGGCCTTCTTGGGCACCAGAAGGAAAGCGGAATAAAAACCACAACCTACTTCTGAAGCAGAGACCCTCTCTATGGCTCCCTTGGCCAAAAGAGCTGCGACTTCATAGCTGAGAAGTGCCAAATGATCATCTGGTAAGCGGTCGTAAGACAGGCATGGGCAGGTGTAGTCTTGAAGGGGAGGGAGTAACCCCTTTGGACTATTTGCAAAACCCACCTGTCTGTCCTGAAGATTCCCAGTGGGGCAGGTTGTGGCAGATCCTGCCTTCAACAGGTCTGGGATGTTGCGACTGACTAGGAGGGTTTGGAGTCTTCAGCAGGGCACTGGTGGACTGGGCAGACCTCTGATTCCCTGACCCATGAGATTCTATGTCCACGACCATGCACAGGCTGCACAGCATGTGCTGCTCGGTGGCCGGCAGAGAAAGGATGCGGAAGGGAGCCCCTTCTGTGAGCACAAAAGGGATGGAAAGTGGACTGCGCTGGGGGAGTGGCTGCTGAGAGACCATGGGACCAAGCCCTAGCCCAGGACTTCTTGAAACGCTCGAGCGCAGAGTCCACTTTGTCTATGAAGAGATGGGTGCCATCGAAGAGCGGGTACATGAGACTGTTGGACATTTCCTAAAAAGCCAGATGTCCTCAACCAGGCGTGGTGCTGCAAGGCCAACATCAACGCAACTGGTCTGCCCAGTGAGTCGGTCGTGTTTAGACTGCAATGTATCGTGAACTTGGCCGCATCCCTGCCATCAGCAACAGCTTGGGAGAAGATGGCCCGGGCCTCCTCCAGGATCTGCGGCAGCACCTGCATGACCATAGCCCATAAGTAATGGGTGTAGCAGCTCAAGAGGCAAGCAGTGTTCATGGCTTGCAATGCCAGACTAGAGAAAGAAAACATCTTCCCAAACTGATCCAGTCTGATTCCCGATCCGGAGGGGCACATGGGAATGCACCAGATGAGGAAGAAGCCTGGATGAGAAGGCTCTCCGGCGTAGGGTGTTGGGACAGGAATTTAGGGTTGTCAGCGGCGATTGTCCTATTCAGAGGAGCCCCTGTGCTGGGTCTGGACCAGGTACCCTGTAGGACCTGGCCTGGCAGTTCACAATGGACTGGACCCATAGGGAACAGTGTCAAGACTGATTTGCATATGGCTAGGTCCAAACTGGGGTGGCATGGTGAGCAAAAGGATGGATTAAACCCAGATCTGTGACTGCGGATTGAGTGTCTGAAAAGTTTCAGCACTCCGTCCATCATCCTTCTGTGTTGCTAATGTGCGGCCAAGGAAAAGCTAAAGCAGTTGGTGGTATTATCAGGGGGTGCAGGTTGATTGTTAATGCAGAGTACGGCCACTGAAATTATGCAGGAAAGGTCCAAGTTATGCTGCAGGGTTGAATAAATTATGTGTCAAGATAAGGCAAATTATACAGCAAAATGCAGCACAGTTGGCAATATTTCAATATTTTGTCATTTTTAAACTTGCTAACTCTCTGGACATTGGGTGCACCTCATTAGTACCAACTTAACCAAACATAGCAATAACAACAAAAAGGGGAAAAGTCCAGCTTTGCAAAGGGCTTTCCACTGTGCAGTAACACTTGTAGGTACATATTTAGCAGCTTTTGAACAGCTTGAACTACAAACAATTTAGTTAAAACCTGGATTTTGTAGCAAACGCAGGAAATATATATGCGGCTCCACAATCGCAAAATCCCAGTGGCCCAGACTAAGAGGCAAGTCCGGTGTCATGTGTATCCTATATGCGGCTAGATTTTTATACATGGAGCAAAAATTTAGTCTATTAAACAAGAGTTTTTTGGGTTTTTATTTTCTTTTTTTTTTTTACAGTGGGCATGCTGTACTAACATTTAAAGGTGCTATCAAATATGATAATGAAGAAAAAGGAGGCTCCAGGAATTAAAAATGTGCCTATGATTACATAATTTGAAACCAGTTTATGGTTTAGGTTGAGTAGATTATTTAAGTCGTTAGACTTGCAGGTCTAGTAACATTTTTATAATCATGAGGGCTGATCACAGAATCCCCATTTTGAAATGCCTTTTTACTAGTCTTATCTTCTGGCCTAAATAGTTTTCTTACATTTTTAAGTATGTTTTTCCTTGAACACTGCAAATGCATAAGAAAGCAGAGGCTGCTCTTACTTTTAGGGTGGCTCGAGGCAGGCTTCTATGTGGATTTCTTTAGAAAGTAAGCCATCAAAGTTTGGCTGCATCGCCTATTAAGTCTTGGAGACAAAGCTGGAGTGATGACAATCTGTAAGCCAGAGACGCCTGGGCCAAAGTAGCCAGCCAAAACCATAGCACTGCCAGGACATGTTTAAATCATCTAGATCATGGCACAAGAATATCCAAGTTGTCCACCTGAACACAAGCTGGACCACCAGGAGACCCACCTGAATAACGTTGCCATACTGGATCACCGTGCCCAACAGCTTGCGGTTTTCTGTTTCGTTCTGCTTCTTAACAGCTTGCGGTTTTCTGTTTCGTTCTGCTTCTTTTCGAGATCAGCTGCATGCTATGGAAGAAAATTAAAATTAAGTGTAAGAATTAAAACAGTTAGATGGCTCGACCGGTTTCTAGTTAATTCGCTTTACACTGCATACACTGAAAAGAGCTGCTTTGTTGTAGCAGACGTGATGAAGCTTGCATCTATAACTATCTATAGGCTGCGTACAATTTTTCCACATAGTGATTGCGTCAGTAATAAAACCTTTTAAATCAAAGTGGTATTCGCTAGATGACTCGAGAATTACTTTACTCTTTCACTGCATACAAGGCCTCATAAATCGATGGCAATGTCAGCTTGCATATTCCTGCATCTTAGTGTTATCTACTCTTGATCCACTCCTACTTCACAGAAATGCAGCGGCTCACGAGGATCGCATGAGGATTTAGCATACCTACAAACAACTAAGTGTTAAGATCGAGTGGTGTAGGAAGTTGGCTCTGTATATACTATCTCAAAGTGAGAGATAGTATGCACAGAGTCCAAGGGTTCCCCTTAGAGGTAAGATAGTGGCAATAATAGATAATAATGCTCCATTTTGTGCTAGTGTGGTCGAGCACTAGGCTTATCAGAGGGTAGTGTTAAGCATTTGTTGTACACACACACAGGCAATAAATGAGAAACACACTCAAAGACTTAACTCCAGGCCAATCGTTTTTATATAGAAAAATATATTTTCTTTATTTTAGAACCACAAAATTCAAATTTGAGGTAAGTACATAAAATGCAAGGTACTTCACACAGGTAAGTAGAGAACTTTGATTTAAAACAGTAGTACACAGAGTTTGGTTAAAATGGCAAATAGCAATTTTACAAGTGGACACAGTGCAAAAATCAACAGTTCCTGGGGGAGGTAAGTATTGGTTAGTTTTTCAGGTAAATAAAGCACTTACAAAGTCAGTCTCCTGGGCATACGCAGTCCACCGTTGGAGGTTCAAGGCAACCCCAAAGCCACAGCACCAGCAACACAGGGCAAGTCGGTTGCAGAGGTCAAAGGAGGGCCCAAAACACACAGGCACTTATGGAGGAAAGGGGTGCTCCGGTTCCAGTCTGCTAGCAGGTAAGTACCTGCGTCCTCGGGGAGCAGACCAGGCGGGTTTTGTGGAGCACCTTGGGTGGGGTGGTGGGGCAGGGGGGGGGGGGGGGGGGGAGTGGAAGACCCACACAAGCACAGAAAAAAAAAAACACACCCTCAGCAGCACAGGGACGGTCGGGTGCAGTGTGCAAAGTAGATGTTGTTTGCTGTAGAAATCAATGGAGGGACCCAGGGGTCACTCTGGCAATGCAGGCAGGGCACAGGGGGGCTTCTGGGGCCAGCCACCGACTGGGCTAGGATGAGGGCCACTGCTGGTCACTCCTGCACTGGTAGGTAGTCCCTCTCAGTACTGCGGGCTGCGGGTGCAGTGCTTGGTCCAGTCAGGTTCCTTTGTTACCAGGCAGTTGAGCTCAGGGGGAGCCTCTGGATCCTCTATGCAGGTGTCGCTGTGGGTGTGTAGGGAGGTTGGCTCAGGGTGTCCACGTCGTTGGAGTCACCTGGGAGCCCTCTCTGCGGTGTTGGTTTCTCCAAACCTGAGCCAGGGGCATCGGGTGCTGAGTGGGAAGACTCACGCTTCTGGCAGGAAGTGAGTCTCTTTAAAGTTGCTGTTTTGTTGCTGTTTCTGGACTGAGCCTCTCTCCTCGAGAGATTCTTGGTCCTTTAGGTGCATGTCAGTCCTCAGAGGTCACTGGTCCCGCTGGATATGTTGCTGTGCAGGTTCTTTGAGTCTGGAGACAGGCAGGTAGGGCTGGGGCCAGGTCAGTTGTCGTCTCAGACGTCTCTGCAGGGCTTTCAGGTCAGCAGTCGTCGTAGGAATCTGACTTCCTGGGTTCAGGGTCGCCCCTAAATACTGAATTTAGGGGTGTGTTTCGGTCTGGGGGGATGCAGCCAATGGCTACTGTCCTGGAGGGTGGCTACACCCTCTTTGTGCCTCCTCCCTGAGGTGAGGGGGGCACATCCCTATTGGGGGAATCCTCCAAACTCAAGATGGAGGATTTCTCAAGGCAGGGGTCACCTCAGCTGAGGGCACCTTAGGAGCTATCCTGACTGGTGGGTGACTCCTCCTTGTTTTTCTCATTATCTCCTCCGGACTTGCTGCCAAAAGTAGGGGTTGTGTCTGAAGGGGTGGGCATCTCCACTAGCTGGGATGCCCTGGGGCGCTGTAACAGGCATGAGCCTTTGAGGCTCAGCGCCAGGTGTTACAGTTCCTGCAGGGGGAGGTGAGAAGCACCTCCACCCAGTGCAGGCTTTGTTCCTGGCCACAGAGTGACAAAGGCACTCACCCATGTGGCCAGAAACTAGTCTGGTAGTGGAAGGCTGGCACTAACTGGTCAGCCTAACACTAGGAATTGGAATGGTATACAGGGGAACCTCTACGATGCCCTTTGTGTGCATTTTTCAATATATCCCACACTGGCATCAGTATGGATTTATTGTGCTGAGAAGTTTGATACCAAACTTCCCAGATTTCAGTGTAGCCATTATTGGACTGTGGAGTTAGTGTTTGACAAATTCCCAGACCATATACTCTGTATGGCTACCCTGCACTTACAATGTCAAAGGCTTGGCTTAGACACTGTAGGGGCATAGTGCTCATGCAGTATAGTGCACCCTGCCTTAGGGCTGTAAGGCCTGCTAGAGGGGTGACGTACCTATGCCACAGGCAGTGGGTTGAAGGCATGGCACTCTGAGGGAAGTGCCATGTCGACTTAGTCATTTTCTCCCCACCAGCACACACAAGCTGTGAGGCAGTGTGCATGTGCTGAGTGAGGGGTCCCCAGGGTGGCTTAATACATGCTGCAGCCCTTACAGACCTTCCCTGGCCACAGGGCCCTTGGTACCAGTTACAAGGGACTTATTTGTGTGTCAGGGTTGTGCCAATTGTGGGAACAACGGTACAGTTTAGGGAAAGAACACTGGTGCTGGGGCCTGGTTAGCAGGATCCCAGCACACTTTCAGCCATAACTGGCATCAAGAAAAGGCAAAAAGTTAGGGGGTAACCATGCCAAGGGAGGCATTTCCCTACAAGTGGCATCTGCCTTTCGAGGCATGGATGTTTTATAAACTCACACGCTGAGCAAAGTCGTCACAGCCTTGCTCTCACTCTAAGTACGAGGGTGTGGCCTTGAAATGGATGAAACCATATTTAAGCACCATTTCAGAACAGCCTCTTGGTTAGTGTGTATGGCCACCAAGCAAAGCAAGCCAAATGGGAATGTGGGATGAGAACAGGAGCGGACAAATTGCGAAGTCAATTAAGGTCTTCATAATTGTTGCTCCTTCCACATAAAAATGTCAGTTCTGGATTCAATTTTTTTTTTTTTTTTTTTTTTTTAACACTGGGGAACATTACATCACGATAATCAATTTGATTACACGATAATCAATTTGATTACACGATAATGTTTCACTTTCATGGATACTTCAGGAGTAAGCAGAGATTATAGGCACACATACATAAATACTCACACAAACATGTATGCACACCTGTACATACATATATGGGATGTATAAATAAACATACATATAGGTTTGATATCTATTAAAATGTAAGTATTTGCATAATTAATCTTAAATTAATTTTATAACATTATTTTTTCCTAATATATTAAGGGCAATCACAAATTAATTATAAAATAAATACTATTCATCCCTAAACCCCAACAACCAATAACTACCCTTATACACTATCCATCCCTGTCCCTTAAAACTATCAATTCCAGAACCATAAAGTCCTTTTACCACTCATCCGTGAACCCTAACTTGTTATCCCTGAATCAAAAACCCCTTATTACCGTTTAATGCTAAGCATCCCTAAACCCTTTCTACTCCTTAGTACTGAATGTCATTTATAAGCAAAAAAAAAAAAGGAAAAATGTACACATTTATGTAGGAATTTCTAAAAAAAAAAATCGAAATTAAAAAAAATACTTAAAACGATTGCCAGTGGTTTCATAAAAATTTAAAACAGCTTAATAAAAATTTACTAAAAATACTGAAATGTAATATAGCTTTAATATTTTCAGTTATTAAAATTAAAGTGATAAAAGCATTAATTACAGGTGACAAAAATAAAAATGTACATTATATACACATCTATATTGAATGTTTCGTTTTAAAAATCTTACTTGTAAGCACTAAAATGTAAAGGGACTGAAATCCTAACCTGTAATGTACCAACTTCTGGGATACTGACTGAAGTTATTTTGTGCTTGGGACAAGTAGGCCCAACCCCCTGCAGTACAAACCCTTTGGATCTTCCCCCTTACAGGGAAGGGAACTGTCTGCAGTTGAGCTAATATTTGTGTCCATATGTTAATGCTGTTCGAACGTTTGTGTATGTATGTGTATGTGTATGTGTGTGTATATATATATATATATATATATATATATATATATATATATATATATATATATATATATATATATGGTTCATTAATGCAAATCCTGTATTATTAGGGTGAGCAATCTAAATGTTGTATGGTCCACTACATTACTGACAGTGGTTCCAGTACACACATTTGAAAGGTTTAACAATATGAGGCTACGTATAATACTCCCGGAATGTTCTCAGTAGATGCAAATGTTTGCAGAAGCTTGTAAGCAAAATAAATGATTATTTGCTTTCAAAATAAAATGTTCAGAAAACAATGCAAGTAGGATTTATTTTTTCTAAATGACTGAAATTTAGGTTTCATTTAGTATACTGTTGATTATCCTGATATTTCCAGAAAATAATCATAACAGAAAAATCAAACTAATCATTTTCAACTAGATTAACCCCTTAGCTGCTGGGCCTTTTCCCCCCCAGTGCTGAGCCCTTTTTTGGCTATTTGGGGTAGTTCGCGCTTAGGGCTTCATAACTTTTTGTCCACATAAGCTAACCACGCCAAATTTGCGTCCTTTTTTTCCCAACATCCTAGGGATTCTAATGGTACCCAGAGTTTGTGGTTTCCCCTGGAGGAGACCAAGAAAATAGCCAAAATACAGTGAATTTTATTTTATTTTTTTCAAAAAAATGGGAAAAAAGGGCTGCCGAAGAAGGCTTGTGGTTTTTTCCCTGAAAATGCCATCAACAAAGGGTTTCTGGTGCTGAAATCACTATCGTCCCTCCTTTCAGGAACGGGCAGACTTGAATCAGAAAACCACATTTTTCAACACAAATTTGGCATTTTACTGGGACATACCCCATTTTTACTATATTTGGTGCTTTCAGCCTCCTTCCAGTTAGTGACAGGAATGGGTGTGAAACCAATGCTGGATCCCGGAATGCTAAACATTTCTGAAAACTAGACAAAATTCTGAATTCAGCAAGGGGTCATTTGTGTAGATCCTACAAGGTTTTCCTACAGAAAATAACAGCTGAAATAAAAAAATATTGAAACTGAGCTGAAAACAACAGCCATTTTTCTTTATGTTTTACTCTGTAACTTTTTCCTGCGATGTCAGATTTCTGAAAGCAATATACCGTTTTGTCTGCTGGACTGGTTGCGGGGATATAAAGGGCTTGTAGGTTCATCAAGAACCCTAGGTACCCAGAGCCAATAAATGAGCTGCACCCTGCAGTTGGTTTTCATTCTATCCTGGGTATACAGCAATTCATTTGCTGAAATATGAAGAGTGAAAAAGAGGTATCAAGAAAACCTTTGCATTTCCAAAATGGGATCAAGATAAGGTTTTGAGGAGCAGTGGTTATTTGCACATCGCTGAATTCCGAGGTGCCCATACTAGCATGTGAATTGCAGGGCATTTCTCAAATAGACGTCTTTTTTACACACTCTCTTATATTTGGAAGGAAAAAATGTAGAGAAAGATAAGGGGCAATAACACTTGTTTTGCTATTCTATGTTCCCCCAAGTCTCCCGATAAAAATGATACCTCACTTGTGTGGGTAGGCCTAGCGTCTGCGACAGGAAACGCCCCAAAGCGCAACGTGGACACATCCAAATTTTTGGAATAAAACAGAGGTGTTTTTTGCGAAGTGCCTACCTGTAGATTTTGGCCTCTAGCTCAGCCGGCACCTAGGGAAACCTACCAAACCTGTGCATTTCTGAAAACTAGAGACCTAGGGGAATCCAAGGAGGGGTGACTTGCAGGGCTCGGACCAGGTTCTGTTACCCAGAATCCTTTGCAAAACTCAAAATGTGGCTAAAATAACACGTTTTCCTCACATTTCGGTGACAGAAAGTTCTGGAATCTGAGAGGAGCCCTAAATTTCCTTCCACCCAACGTTCCCCCAAGTCTCCCGATAAATATGATACCTCACTTGTGTGGTTAGGCCTGGTGCCTGCGACAGGATAGATCACACAACGGTCAATGTTGGTCCTTACGTGAGGCAGCTGTTGACCCTGGGGTGATCCATTCCTGACACAGGCACTAGGTGTAGGCACTCAAGTGGGGTAGTGTTTTTATCAGGACAGGTGAGGAGTCACTGGGTGGTAGGAATGTTGTGGATCCCAGCATATTCCTGTAGTTTGTGTGACAGAAATGCGAGAAAAATTGAGTTTTTTTCTCAACATTTCAGCTTTGCAGGGTATTCTGGGTAAGAAAACTTTGGGGAATCCACACAAGTCACACCTCTGTGGACTCCCCCAAATGTCTAGTTTCCAGAAATGTTTGGGTTTAGTGTGTTTCTCTATATGGCCGCCGAATCCAGGACCAAAAACACAGGTGCCTGCCTTACAAAACCAGTTTGTTTTGCCATAGACAATTTTGATGTCTCCACAATATGATTTGGGTGGTGGAATTTGGGGCTGAACTAAATTGGGGAGCTCCCAAGAGAGCATTCTCTCTCTGCTTGTTGCCGCATTCACCTGCTCTCTGGGTTGGCCTAACCCACTATTACCCAGTTGCACGAACAGCTTGCGAAGGGACAGCAGGACTGTCCTCATCACCTCCCTCATAATGGACTGGAAGAAGAGTTATCGAATGGGACTCCTCTGACTGAAAAATCACTCCCAGAGTCTGCGCCATTGTCCTATCCCTCAGATGCTGTCTCAGTATCTGATCCTATGTCAGAGCGGTCCTCTATAACCCGAGTGCAGGCAGCAGTCATCCATCAAGATGCCATCTCTGCTATTGGCTAAACTGTTGCTCTAAAACACTAGCCTACGTAGACAGTCACAAAATCGATGGTGTGTGTGAGATACGTGCAACAGTAGAGGCCACCTTACCTGCGCTTCTTCCCTCAATCAGCACGTACTTTCAAGACACTCAAAAAACACCTTGTCACATACCATTCGTCACAGTTTTTAGCACCTCCTGCGCCCAGTCCAACAATCATTATTGGTGCTCCCACTCCCTCCTCCTCGGATTCCCTCATTACCACCCAGCAAAAGTGCCCTTCATCTCTCCATAGACTTTACTAATGTACTCAGCTATTTACATAAAATACAGATTTGCTCTTTGCAGTAGGCATATAAACCTTCTGCGCTTCTTTATGGCACTAAAACTGCCACTAGACAAGTCGGACCCTTTTCCCCCCAGGGAAACCACACACATATTGACAAAAGTGATATATATATATATATGACAGCCAACCACCTGAAACTCAACTCAAGCAAAACCGAAATAATCCTCTTTGGCCCACACAAAAACACCTGGGACCCCTCATGGTGGCCCACCACGCTAGGCCCTGCACCCACCCCCGCCAACCACGCACGCAACCTCAGCATCATCCTAGACTCCTCCCTCTCGATGACCCAAGAAATCAACGCTCTTACCTCCTCATGCTTCAACACACTCCGTATACTGAAAAACATTCAAATGCATCCCCACAGAGACCAGAAAAACTGTCACTCACGCACTCATCAGCAGCAGGCTTGATTACGGAAACGCCCTCTACGCCGGCACCACTCTAAAACTCAAGCGCAAACTACACGCATCCAGAACTCAGCAGCACGACTCATCCTCGACCTCCGCCGACACGAACACATCTCTCCACATTTCAAATCCCTCCACTGGCTCCCCATTGACAAAAGGATCACCTTCAAGATCCTCATCCTCGCACACAAATCACTCCACAACACAGGCCCTGCCTACCTCAACGAGAGTCACCTTCCACACCCCCACACGAAACGTCCGCTCAGCTGACCTCTCTCTCGCCTCTGTCCCCCGCATCAAACACACCACCACCGGCGGCAGATCCTTCTCCTACCTTGCACCCAAAACCTGGAACGCCCTCACAACCCACCTTCGCAAGACCCAAAACCTACTTCTTTTCAGGAAGGGCCTCAAAACCTGGCTTTTCGAACAGTGAACCTCCCAGCCCCTTTCCCTCCCCCCGTAACCCCCCCCCCCCCCCCCCCCCCAGCGCCTTGAGACCCTCACAGGTGAGTAGCGCGCTTTATAAATCTCTTTGATATAGATCTACCTCTATATATATATCTATATCTATATCTACCTCTATATATATATCTATATCTATATCTATATCTATATCTATCTACATAGATATATATAGATCTATATATACATCTATTTTTTTTTTAGTTGTTGTATGGTTTCCTTGGGGGCCAAAATGGCCCCCAGGGAAACCCTACAACATCTAAAAAAAAATATTGCCCCCACAGGGGGTCACCCTGCCCACGGGCGACCCCCTGTCATTTCATTTTTTTTTTTTTTTTTTGTGGAACCCCCCCCCCCCCCCCCCCCCAGGGGGCACCTACCTATTTTTTTTATTTTTTTAATTATGCCGGGGGGGGGGGGGGCGTTTTCCGGGGGGGCCGCCCCCCTAAAGTGAAATCCCTGGCGTCTAGTGGTGTTTCCTGGCCCCCGATCGCAGCTGTGCTGCGATCGGGGGCCAGGAAACAATTTCAGAAGGCCTCGTAAGAAAGGGGAGACTCTCCCCTTTCTTACGAGGCCTTATCAAAGTGTTTCCTGGCCCCCCCGATCGCAGCTGTGCTGCGATCGGGGGAGCCAGGAAACCTGAAAGTGTTTCCTGGACCCCGATCGCAGCACAGCTGCGACCGGGGGCCAGGAAACACTTTCAGGAAGGCCTCGTAAGAAAGGGGAGAGTCTCCCCTTTCTTACGAGGCCTTCCCGAACGTGGAAAAGGCCGTTTTCCCCATGAAAGCAGTAAGCGGCCGCAAGGCTGCTTCCTGCTTTGATGGGGAAAACACCTTTGAAACGTCAGCGTGCAAAGGGGTGGGTGCGGGGGCGGGGGGAGACACAGAAGCTTCCGTGTCTCCCGGGGGGAGATTAAAAAAAATAATAAATCCTCGGGTGTGACGCACCCGAGGATTTATTAATACCCTTCCTGGTGTCGCCCACTGGTCGTGACCCGCACCAGGGAGGGTGTGTGGGCGTCGGCCAGTGGCCGACGCCCGCCCCTAATAGGTTAAGGGAAACATGTAAAAAAACAATCACTGGCAAAGCCAACTGCTCAGACATTGGTAGTTAGTCTTTTGGTTTTGTCAATGTGTGTTTTGTTTTGACATGGCTTTTGTGACACTTAATGTGGGAGCTGTAAATCCCTCACTAGTGTAAAAAATTGGCAAAAAGCTAAACAAATTTGGTCTCAAAAAGCACACACTGACAGTAGTTCCTGGCACCAAACAAAACTACTCTGTGCCATCATGCTCCTTGAGGAACAGCAGAATGCTATCACTCACAGTAATGACAGGCGATAGATGGATAGAAAAAGAAATAGAATTTGAATAAAAACAAAATGTCTTGGTTAACGCCAGACCTAATAGGGGACCCAATTCTTAAATAAAGTCACAAAAGTGCACCCATAGTACATAGGTCTTTGTATTAGTGGCTTTCATGAAGTCACAAGAATTTACATATATAGACTAGGAAATCGTATTCCTGGAACATATTTGTGAACTGTATTTTAGCACGAGCAAATATGGATGTGTCCATTTGCTCATGCAAAATTCTGAGCATTTACAAGTTCACTTTCCCGCCAGCCACTTTTTTCCCCAACCCTGGAAGAACTTCTACTTCGGCCCTTGTCAGAAGCATATCTACAACCTTTCTTGGTATGGGAAAAGATTAGAGGCGAGCTGGTGAAAATCCTTAAAACGTGCACGTTAGCAGGTTTGCACAAACTCGAGGGCATTCCAGCACTGGAACTATTGCTTACTGCTTCCTTAGGCCCCAGAATGGAGACCTGTGGAGAGGTAGCAAAATAAGGAAAGTGCTATAGTAGGGCTTGAATTGCTAGTATTTAGGCCCTACAATAGAATAAGCCCTGGCATAATCAGAGATGCTATTATCAGAGCTCTTACATAATGAGTGTTGCCAGAATTTGTTGCAGCACTACATGGCAGCAAAGGGACAAGTAGATTTTTTTCCACAGGAAAAGTAGATGTATGAAGCAACCTGTCCCATGGACAAGTGGATATTTTATTAAATTCCACACCCCTGTCAAGGCAAGCAAATCCTTACATTTGTGTACTTTTATCAAAATAATGGATTGTTAAAACTGTGAGCAAAGGTCACCTTCCATAAGCTGATGAAATACCCCAGGTTTCATCTTTATTGGGGCACAGAAGTTGTGTTCCAAAAAGTCTGCCCACCACATCTGATGGTGTAGAAACCCACTAAAGACCCTTAAACATCAGAGTTGATGAGGAATGAGGTAAAGTAGCAGGTAGAGGCCATGGCCATTACTTGAAAGCTTGCCTAGCATCTGTGTTTGCAATCCAACAAATAACATGCATGGCTAGCTCACAATACCTATTGGGTAAAGTGTTCTAGAGATATTGAACTGAAAGACTTAAGAAGCAAAAGGGTCACAAAAGGGGGGGGGGGGATACTAGTAGCTACAGAGGCAATTTGTGAGCATCATGCATCAAATTAAGGTACTCATGGTTGCATCACAGGTCCTGGAGTTACATGCAACAGAAGGACATTTATACTAGGGAATAAAAGTAGTCTAAATAAGACCTGAACATGCAATGGTAGACACAGTCTAACAGGAACTTTGTTGGACAAGGAAGCACAGCTCCAGGAGGATAGCTGAGTCACTAAAACAGATCCAAAGCTTAAGTGTAATTAATGTGTAAGGATGGTTCAGTCCAATCCCACTAGCACATCGTTAAAAATTGAAGTCAGTCTCCATTGTTGGATTCTTCTGTGGTCTGTGCTGACTGGTGAGCAGACCCTACCCTTACATAGTTTTGCCTGGTTTTAAGGCTGCATAATTTTTTGTTTTGACATTTGTATGCCTGTAGTTTGTGGATCTGCCCCACACCTATTTTTCATGTTATTTCACTTTCATCAAATAAATTAATTCTGCTCATTTTGATTTTACTGATTCATTGTACTCACTTTCGGATTCCTCTTTTTTGGGTCGAGCCTGCAATAGTATGTGCTAGCAGATACGCATCGGTAGTGAGATGCTGCTGCCGTAAGAAAAGGGCTTAGAGCCCATCCGTCACTTGCCATTTGTTGGCTTGCATGTCACTTCTTTACAACCTTGTAATTTGTCGCTGAAGGCCTCATCATTTTCACACCCCGTTCAAGGAGCAGGGACCAAGCACAAATTGATTCAACTTAATCAGTGCCATCTGCTGCTCCCGACGTGATTGAGGTACTATTCTCCTCTTAAATTCTAGTGACCTACAAACTAAAGGCGCATGCCTGGCAAAAACTTGTCCAGCAGGCCAAACAATTAAAAAGTTCTATTTTCAATAGTTTCCCCCACCTCCCCCTTTTTTTTTTTCCCCACTTTGCACTATTGTTTTTGCTCGTGGGTGCTTTTCTCAAAAATGATTTTCCTTGTTCTACATATTGCAAAGCAACACAATTGTGCAGTATGCCCCAAACCCCATCCCAATCCAGTCTGTCCCACCCCAATTCCAATTCAGAGTGTCATGCCCCAGCCCACCACACGCCATCCCCGGCCCAACACTCGAATACTCCAAAACCCACCCCATTCTAATATGCCTCCCTTCTACAATCTGCCTCACTCCACTACAGCAATCCAAAACACTGCCCCAACTCCAGTCCGTCACATTCCAGCCTGCCCTACCCCACTCCATCCCCACTCCATCCCAATCCACCCCACCCCAATCTATTCCAAGGCCCAATCTAGCTCCTCTCCCCTACCCCCCCACTCCAGTCCAGTCCAGTCCACCCCAGTCCGCTCCGCCCCAATCCAATCTGCCCTCAATCCAATCCAGTCCAAACCGCTCCGCCCCAATCTGCCCTCAATCCAATCCAGTCCAGACCGCTCCGCCCCAATCCAATCTGCGCTCAATCCAATCTAGTCCGCTCCGCCCCAATCCAATCTGCCCTCAATCCAATCCAGTCCAGTCCAGTCCGCTCCGCTCCAATCCAATCTGCCCTCAATCCAATCCAGTCCGCTCCAATCCAATCTGCCCTCAATCCAATCCAGTCCAGTCCGCTCCGCCCCAATCCAATCTGCCCTCAATCCAATCCAGTCCGCTCCGCCCCAATCCAATCTGCCCTCAATCCAATCCAGGCCGCTCCGCCCCAATCCAATCTGCCCTCAATCCAGTCCAGTCCGCTCCGCCCCAATCCAATCTGCCCTCAATCCAGTCTGCCCCAATCCAGTCCGATCCCATCTAGTCCAGTCCAGTCCGCCCCAATCCAATCTGCCCTCAATCCAATCCAGTCCGATCCCATCCAGTCCAGTCCGCCCCAATCCAATCCAGGCCCACCCTCCAATCCAGTCCGCCCGGCCCACCCTCCAATCCAGTCCGCCCGGCCCACCCTCCAATCCAGTCCGCCCGGCCCACCCTCCAATCCAGTCCAGTCCGCCCGGCCCACCCTCCAATCCAGTCCAGTCCGCCCGGCCCACCCTCCAATCCAGTCCAGTCCGCCCGGCCCACCCTCCAATCCAGTCCAGTCCGCCCGCCCGCCCACCCTCCAATCCAGTCCAGTCCAGTCCGCCCACCCTCCAATCCAGTCCAGTCCAGTCCAGTCCAGTCCAGTCCGCCCACCCTCCAATCCAGTCCAGTCCGCCCACCCTCCAATCCAGTCCAGTCCGCCCACCCTCCAATCCAGTCCAGTCCGCCCACCCTCCAATCCAGTCCACCCTCAATTCAATCCAGTCCGGTCCGCTCTGCCCCAATCCAGTCCACCCTCAATTCAATCCAGTCCGGTCCGCTCTGCCCCAATCCAATCTGCCCTCAATCTAGTCCAGTCCGGTCCGCTCCGCCCCAATCCAATCTGCCCTCAATCCAGTCCAGTCCGCTCCGCCCCAATCCAATCTGCCCTCAATCCAGTCCAGTCCGCCCCAATCCAATCTGCCCTCAATCCCGTCCAGTCCAGTCCGCCCCAATCCAATCAGCCCTCAATCCAGTCCAGTCCGCTCCGCCCCAATCCAATCAGCCCTCAATCCAGTCCAGTCCGCCCCAATCCAATCTGCCCTCAATCCTGTCCAGTCCGCCCCAATCCAATCTGCCCTCAATCCCGTCCAGTCCGTTCCAGTCCGCCCCAATCCAATCTGCCCTCAATCCCATCCCATCCAGTCCAGCCCAGTCCGCCCCAATCCAATCTGCCCTCAATCCCATTCCATCCAGTCCAGCCCAGTCCGCCCTAATCCAATCTGCCCACAATCCCATCCAGTACAGTCCGCCCTGCCCTCCATCCAATCCCACAATCCCATCCAGTCCGCCCCGCCCACCCTCAATCCAATCTGCCCTCAATCCAATCTGCCCTCAATCCAATCTGCCCTCAATCCAATCTGCCCTCAATCCAATCTGCCCTCAATCCAATCTGCCCTCAATCCAATCTGCCCTCAATCCAATCTGCCCTCAATCCAATCTGCCCTCAATCTCATCCAGTCCAGCCCAGTCCGCCCCAATCCAATCTGCCCTCAATCTCATCCCATCCAGTCCAGCCCAGTCCGCCCCAATCCAATCTGCCCTCAATCTCATCCCATCCAGTCCAGCCCAGTCCGCCCCAATCCAATCTGCCCTCAATCTCATCCCATCCAGTCCAGCCCAGTCCGCCCCAATCCAATCTGCCCTCAATCTCATCCCATCCAGTCCAGCCCAGTCCGCCCCAATCCAATCTGCCCTCAATCTCATCCCATCCAGCCCAGCCCAGTCCGCCCCAATCCAATCTGCCCTCAATCTCATCCCATCCAGTCCAGCCCAGTCCGCCCCAATCCAATCTGTCCCATCCAGTCCAGCCCAGTCCGCCCCAATCCAATCTGCCCTCAATCTCATCCCATCCAGTCCAGCCCAGTCCGCCCCAATCCAATCTGCCCTCAATCTCATCCCATCCAGTCCAGCCCAATCCGCCCCAATCCAATCTGCCCTCAATCTCATCCCATCCAGTCCAGCCCAGTCCGCCCCAATCCAATCTGCCCTCAATCTCATCCCATCCAGTCCAGCCCAGTCCGCCCCAGTCCGCCCCAATCCAATCTGCCCTCAATCTCATCCCATCCAGTCCAGCCCAGTCCGCCCCAATCCAATCTGCCCTCAATCTCATCCCATCCAGTCCAGCCCAGTCCGCCCCAATCCAATCTGCCCTCAATCCCATCCAGTCCGCCCCAATCCAATCTGCCCTCAATCCCATCCCAGTCCAGTCCGCCCCAATCCAATCTGCCCACAATCCCATCCCATCCCAGTCCAGTCCGCCCCAATCCAATCTGCCCACAATCCCATCCCATCCAGTCCAGTCCGCCCCAATCCAATCTGCCCACAATCCCATCCCATCCAGTCCAGTCCGCCCCAATCCAATCTGCCCACAATCCCATCCAGTACAGTCCGCCCGCCCTCCAATCCCGTCCGCCCCGCCCCCCAATCCAGTCCGCCCCGCCCCCCAATCCAGTCCGCCCCGCCCCCCAATCCAGTCCGCCCCGCCCCCCAATCCAGTCCGCCCCGCCCCCCAATCCAGTCCGCCCCGCCCCCCAATCCAGTCCGCCCCGCCCCCCAATCCAGTCTAGTCTAGTCCACCCAATCCAGTCTAGTCCGCCCCCATCCATCCAACCCAGTCCCATTCGCTACGCCCTCCATCCAATCCGCTCCCATCCGCTATGCTCTCCATCCAATCCGCTCCGCCTCGCCCCCCAATCCAGTCAGCTCCCATCCGCTCCGCTCTGAATCCACTCCACATCCATTCCCAATCCATTCCACTCCACCCCAATCCATTCCAATCAACCCCACTCCACCCAACTCCAATCCATTCCAATCCATTCCAATCCATTCCAATCCATTCCAATCCAACCGACCCCACCCGACTCCAATCCATTCCAATCCAATCCAATCCAACCCCACCCGACTCCAATCCATTCCAATCCAACCGACCCCACCCGACTCCAATCCATTCAAATCCATTCCAACCCACCCGACTCCAATCCATTCCAACCGACCCCACCCGACTCCAATCCAATCCAATCCAATCCAATCCAATCCACCCCACCCCATTCCATTCCAATCCACCCCACTCCATTCCAATCCAATCCACCCCAATCCAATCCACCCCAATTCAATCCATTACAACTCACCCCACCCCCACCCCAATCCCACCCCACCCCAATTCAATTCAATCCATTACAACCCACCCCACCCCACCCCAATCCAACCCACCCCACCCAATCCATTCCAACCCACCCCACCCCAATCCAATCCCACCCCACCCAATCCATTCCAACCCACCCCACCCAATCCATTCCAACCCACCCCACTCCAATCCATTCCATTCCACCCCACTCCATTCCATTCCATTCCACCCCACTCCATTCCATTCCATTCCATTCCACCCCACTCCATTCCACCCCACCCCACTCCACCCCACTCCATTCCATTCCATCCCACCCCAAACCCACCCCACCCCACTCCAAACCCACCCCACCCAATCCAATCCATTCCCACCCCCCCAATCCAATCCATTCCCACCCCACTCCATTCCACCCCAAACCCACCCCACCCAATCCAATCCATTCCATTCCATTCCATTCCAAACCCACCCCAATCCAATCCATTCCAAACCCACCCCAATCCAATCCAATCCATTCCATTCCAAACCCACCCCACCCCAATCCAATCCATTCCATTCCACCCCACCCCAATCCATTCCAATCCACCCCAATCCACCCCAATCCATTCCAACCCACCCCAATCCATTCCAATCCATTACAACCCAACCCAACCCACCCCAATCCATTCCAATCCATTACAACCCAACCCAACCCACCCCAATCCAATCAATTCCATTCCATTCCAACCCACCCCATTCCAACCCACCCCACCCCATTCCAACCCACCCCACCCCATTCCATTCCAACCCACCCCACTCCATTCCATTCCATTCCAACCCACCCCACTCCATTCCATTCCATTCCAACCCACCCCACTCCATTCCATTCCATTCCAACCCACCCCACTCCATTCCATTCCATTCCAACCCACCCCACTCCATTCCAATCCATTCCAACCCACCCCAATCCATTCCAATCCACCCCATTCCACCCCACCCCAATCCACCCCACCCCAATCCACCCCACCCCAATCCAATCCATTCCACCTGACCCCCACGCCACCCCACTCGACCCCCACTCCTTCTCGTCTCCACCCCACTCCTTCTCGTCTCCACCCCACTCAACTCCAGTTAAATCCCCACTCTACTGAAATCTACCTGACCCCAATCCACACGGCCCCACCAGCTCCTACCCAAAACCACCTACTCTGATTCCTATCTACACACCTTGGTCATCGACCCCATTACATAGATAATTGCATTTTTGCTGAAAACGGACTGCCAGCGAACTTTTTTTCCTTTTGTCTCTTATGCTTACGTTCATGGCAGCTGTGGCACTTAGAATCGGCTCACTTATGTCAACTGTTTTACTTTTTGTTTTCAGTTTGTGTGGCAATAAAAATCCAGTTAGTAATTTACAACGCTAATAGCTCTAGCTCGAGGAAAGGCGAGACCCATTGCATTGCAAATGCTTGTTTTATTTTATGCTCGTCTTAGCACTTAAGGTTCCCGATATGTTTCCTTGCACCACTTGTATAGATTCCAACCCGTGTTGCTGGTCATACAACTGACCTTTTACTCACCTCGTCTGATTTTATGAGGCAGGGTAATAACATACTAGTTGCACAGTAACCATATAAATATTACTTTTGTATTTTTTATCCAAAATCATGGGAATTGGTCATAGACACCTCTGCTCAAACGTATAGATTCTCAAGTTAATGAAGACAATCTGCCATTGAGGCCAGTACCACTAACTCGTGCATGATATTTGCACTAGCTGATATTAACCCCTCCCCCCTCAAAAAAAAAAGACAATGCTGCCTTTCTATGCCCTCTGACGTTCCCAAAGAAAAACTAACTCCAAACAAGCTTCTAATGAATGCCTCAGAATGTGCCCCAGGCTCAACTACTGCGTGAAGATGTACAAGCTCACATCTTACTATTCAATTCAACCAGACTCTAGCTAGTCCTACAAATAAACATTTTTCATAGTGGCTGGCTTATTAGGTAGAAAAAAATGTATTCGCAATTAGAGCCCTTCGCAGGAGAGTCAATTGCGTATTTTTTAATTAACAAAAATCAGCTAAGTTGGGAGTACCCTGAATCTGAACTATCCTTCCCATGGTCAGCAAAAGGATAGCGTTTCAACAAATCCTTGGTCACAGTATTTACCTAAAGCGCTTGACTCCCTCCAAATAGATCAAACAGAACTAAATATGCTGGCGCTTTCTCACACTGCTATAAGACTGTTGAAAATGCAGATAAAAATACTTTCTAGGTCAACTGACCTTGCAAAACAGAGCAGTACACCTGTGTTAGCGGCTGTGGCAGCGTCCTACAACAGCTCGCACCACCAGTTAGCACAACCGTATTTGCTGAGTACGATTGGGAAAGCCTGCTTGACACAAATCATGGCTGCAAGGTTGTTATCCCTCAAAATTAAGATACACGCCAAAAAGGCACCCCCTTTCCATGATTGTAAACTGGTGGCTCTGCGGATAAAAAAACGGAGTCATTCAATCATCTGTTATGCTGCTGCCTGGCACTGATGAGTGAACGTCACTTTATTAAAACCTCTTTTGCTTACGTTACAGTGTAAGAACTTGCAATGAGGGAAGGTCACTTGTGTTTACTTGCAGGAGCCATCTGATCTAGCTAAATTTGGCAAGTTTATCAGTTAGGGGAAAACAGACACAGGGGGAAAAGTAAAGAGTTTTTCCTTTCCCCCTGTGCCTGTTTTCAGTGGATTCCTGATCCACGATCACAGGCAGGGCCTGCAATCATGGAGCAGGAATCCCCACTAAGCACCAGGGATTTGTTTTTCATTTTATTTTGGGGAGCAACCACTTGCGATCGCCCATTTTTTCGGGGGGGGGGGGGGGGGGGGATCTTGGAGGATGGGGTGAAAACCACTTAGGCAAGGGTCGTTACCCCAGGGGCAATAATTTTTTTTATATGTTTCAGAGATCACCCACCCCCAGGGTAGATAGGCCATATTTTTGGCCGATCTCCCCCCCGGTGGGGTAGAAAATCACTAGGGGCCAGGGATTGTGTGGTGTGTGCAGGTGTTTAGGGGCACCCCTTGGGCAAGGGTTGAACCCGCCCCAAAGGGGGGAAAATTAGTATTGCCCATTTCTGGCCCCCTTGGGAGCAGATGGGCCTTTTTTTTTTTTTTTTTTTTATAAGGCCCATCTGCCCCCAAGGGGGGCTGAAACCACTAATACGCCATGGATTTATTTTTTCCCCTTTTGTTTTGTGCTGGGGTGCCCACTTCGGTACTAATGGCCATTTCTGCCCACCTTAGAGGCAGATCGGCCTATTTTCTTTAGGCCCACCTGCCCCCAAGGGGGGCAGAAGGCACTAGGATGTCAGATTTGTTTTTGGTTCCCTTTGTTTTTTTTGTGTGCTGGGCACCCCCTTTGACAAGGGTCGCCCCTCCGAAGGGGGCACAGAGCTGTTGGCCATTTCTGCCCCTCTTGGGGGCAGATTGGCCTATTTTCTTAGGCCCATCTGCCCCCAAGGGGGCAGAATCCACTTAGGCACCAGGGATCTTGTGTGCGTATGTGTATTTTGTGTGGGGGGGCTCTTTGGCAAGTGTCACTCCCCAAAGGGGGGGGGCACATTACTGATGGCCATTTCTGCTACTCTTGGGGGCAGATCGGGCTTTTTGCTTTAGGCCCAAGGGGGGGGCAGAAGCCACTTCGGCACCAGGGACAATTTCTAAGTTCTTGGTGGCGGGGTGTTTGTCAACTGGCGAAGTATTTGTATTTGTGATTATAACAGTTTATTTCTTCTTTTTGTTCTAGTTCAAAGCTTTTGCTTCCTTTGCTGTGGATCCTTGCGGTTTTGGCAGTACTTGTCCTGCCGTTTGCATAGTTGCATGTTTTAGGTAAGTAAAAGCAATTTACTCCAAAAGAGTATTGTTGACATGCATGAATGACATGTTTGTAAGTGGTGTACTAAATGCAGTATGTGTGAAATTGTCCTTAGATTTGAGCACAATGATATTTGTGTTGTCATATGTCTAATATGCTTTTTTTCTTTTTAGTGGAATATCATTGGTGATTGCTGTGTGTGCGCAGAGTAGTTGCTGGTGAGTAGCGTTTTCAGGCAAGTGAGTGGTATAGATTTTTAGTATGTAACTGTGATAAAGCTACACTTTATTTATTACTTATTTTAGTGCTGGTTGTAGTTAGCAATCCATTTGTTATTGAGGACCATGGCTAGCTGCAGAGTGACTGCTCAGCAGGTTGTTGGTGTGCTTCTTGAGTCGTCTTCAGACCATGATTACAAGACTGACACTGCATCTGAGGCAGAGGAGGAAGTGAAAGATTCTGGCAGTGAGTTTTCTGTCCCAAAGGATTCTTCTGATGAGGAAGCCACTCAGTGCAGATGAAGGGCCTGTTGTGGAGGAGGACATTGATGTGCCAAAAGTGCAGCAGCCTGGGGCTGAAGGGATTCCAATTAGCAGACCTGACAACTGGATCGACCCAAACATGGAGCAGCCACAGTTACCTGCATTTACTGGTCTCCCAGGGTGTAGAGTCAATATGGAAAACTTTTTGCCTGTCCATTTCTTTCACTTGTTTATGGACGATGTATTTTTGGAAGAGATTGTGGAGCAGACTAATTTGTATGTGGAGCAATATTTGAGGGACAACACTGCCAGACTTAGGCCTCAGTCTAGAGCTACTCAGTGGGTTCCCACATATCTGGAAGAGATGAAAGTTTAGGTTTGACTTTTTTGATGGGGTTGATAAGGAAGCCGTCACTGGCTTCTTATTGGTCTACTAGTCCCTTAATGGCAACAGCTATATTTCCTGCAACTATGACACGTAATCGCTATTTGTAGACAATGCTTTAGCCTTGGCACGAGATCACCCTGATTGTGACTGTCTTTTTAAGATTAGGCCTGTCCTTGATCATTTTGTAGATCGGTTTTCAGAGGTCTATGTTCCAGGCAAAGAGAAGTGTGGACGAGTCTTTGGTCCTTTTCAAGGGGCATTTAGTTTTTAAGCAGTACATTCCTAGTAACAGGGCACAGTATGGAATTAAATTGTATATGCGGTCATAAAACAGTACAGAATGTGTATAATTTCCGGGTCTACACTGGTAGGGATTCCAGTATTGACCCTCCTGGTTGTCCGGCCACTTTTGGAGTTGGCAAAAACATTGTGTGGGAACTTGGTAGATGACTGTTTAACAAAGGTCACCATTTGTACTTGAATAATTTCTACACTGGAGTGCAGTTGTTCAAGGAGTTTAGAGTGGACACTGTTGCTTGTGGCACAATCCATTCTAACCGGAAAGACTATCCAAGGAAGCTTGTCTGTAAAAAACTTGAGGGGACAGTGCAGTGCCTTGCGTAATAATGAGCTGCTAGCTCTGAAATTTGCAGACAGGAGGGATGTGTACATGCTAACTACCATCCATGATGAGAGTACTTCCCCTGTGACTGTTTGGGGTCAGGTTGCGGAAGTGCGCAAACCTGCGTGCATTTTTTACTACAATAGAGTAGATAAGAGGTTGGAACCTTACACTGCTCTTCGTAAGTCTTGTGTGGTAAAAAAAAAATTGGCCCTACATTTATTTCATTTGTCAATTTGTAATGCTTTTATTGTGTTCACCCCACCCCAATCCACCCCACTCCAATCCAATCCATTCCACTCCAATCCACCCCACCCCACCCCACCCCACCCCAATCCATTCCACTCCACTCCACTCCACCCCAATCCATTCCACCCCACCGACTCCAATCCATTCCAATCCAACCGACCCCACTCCACCCGACTCCAATCCATTCCAATCCACCCCACTCCACCCGACTCCAATCCAATCGACCCCACCCCACTCCATTCCAATCCAATCAACCCCACCCCACTCCAATCGACCCCACCCCACTCCATTCCAATCCACCCGACCCCACCCCACTCCATTCCATTCCAATCCAATCCACCCGACCCCACTCCATTCGACCCGACCCCACCCCCCTCCATTCCATTCGACCCGACCCCACCCCACTCCATTCCATTCCATATAATTCCATTCCAATCCACCCGACCCCACCCCACTCCATTCCAATCCAATCGACCCGACCCCACCCCACCCCACCCCACCCCACCCCATTCGACCCGACCCCACCCCACCCCACCCCACTCCATTCCATTCGACCCGACCCCACCCCACCCCATTCCAATCGACCCGACCCCACCCCACTCCATTCCATTCCATTCCATTCCAATCCAATCGACCCCACCCCACTCCATTCCAATCCAATCGACCCCACCCCAACCCACTCCATTCCAATCCAATCGACCCCACCCCACTCCATTCCAATCCAATCGACCCCACCCCACCCCACCCCACTCCATTCCAATCCAATCCAATCGACCCCACCCCACTCCATTCCAATCCAATCCAATCCAATCGACTCCACCCCACTCCATTCCAATCCAATCCAATCCAATCGACTCCACCCCACTCCATTCCAATCCAATCCAATCCAATCCAACCGACTCCACCCCACTCCAATCCAATCCAACCGACTCCACCCCACTCCAATCCAATCCAACCGACCCCACCCGATTCCAATCCATTCCAATCCAACCGACCCCACCCCAATCCAATCCAACCGACCCCACCCGATTCCAATCCATTCCAATCCAACCGACCCCACCCGACTCCAATCCATTCCAATCCAACCGACCCCACCCGACTCCAATCCATTCCAATCCACCCGACTCCAATCCACTCCACCCGACTCCAATCCATTCCAGTCCAACCGACCCCACCCCAATCCAACCCACCCCACTCGACCCCACTCCAATCGACCCCACTCCAATCCATTCCAATCCAATCCAATCGACCCCACCCCACCCCACTCCATTCCAATCCAATCCAATCGACCCCACCCCACTCCATTCCAATCCAATCCAATCGACTCCACCCCACTCCATTCCAATCCAATCCAATCCAATCGACTCCACCCCACTCCATTCCAATCCAATCCAATCCAATCCAACCGACTCCACCCCACTCCAATCCAATCCAACCGACTCCACCCCACTCCAATCCAATCCAACCGACCCCACCCGATTCCAATCCATTCCAATCCAACCGACCCCACCCCAATCCAATCCAACCGACCCCACCCGATTCCAATCCATTCCAATCCAACCGACCCCACCCGACTCCAATCCATTCCAATCCAACCGACCCCACCCGACTCCAATCCATTCCAATCCACCCGACTCCAATCCACTCCACCCGACTCCAATCCATTCCAGTCCAACCGACCCCACCCCAATCCAACCCACCCCACTCGACCCCACTCCAATCGACCCCACTCCAATCCATTCCAATCGACCCCACTCCAATCGACCCCACTCCAATCCATTCCAATCGACCCCACTCCAATCCATTCCAATCGACCCCACTCCAATCCATTCCAATCGACCCCACTCCAATCCATTCCAATCGACCCCACTCCAATCCATTCCAATCGACCCCACTCCAATCCATTCCAATCGACCCCACTCCAATCCATTCCAATCGACCCCACTCCAATCCATTCCAATCGACCCCACTCCAATCCATTCCAATCGACCCCACTCCAATCCATTCCAATCGACCCCACTCCAATCCATTCCAATCGACCCCACTCCAATCCATTCCAATCGACCCCACTCCAATCCATTCCAATCGACCCCACTCCAATCCATTCCAATCGACCCCACTCCAATCCATTCCAATCGACCCCACTCCAATCCATTCCAATCGACCCCACCCCAATCCATTCCAATCGACCCCACCCCAATCCATTCCACCTGACCCCCACGCCACCCCACTCTACCCCCACGCCACCCGTCTCCACCCCACTCCTTCTCATCTCCACCCCACTCAACTCCAGTTAAATCCCCACTCTACTGAAATCTACCTGACCCCAATCCACACGGCCCCACCAGCTCCTACCCAAAACCACCCACTCTGATTCCTATCTACCCACCTTGGTCATCGACCCCGTTACATAGATAATTGCATTTTTGCTGAAAACTGACTGCCAGCGAACTTTTTTTCCTTTTGTCTCTTATGCTTACGTTCATGGCAGCTGTGGCACTTTGAATCGGCTCACTTGTGTCAACTGTTTTACTTTTTGTTTTCAGTTTGTGTGGCAATAAAAATCCAGTTAGTAATTTACAACGCTAATAGCTCTAGCTCGAGGAAAGGCGAGACCCATTGCATTGCAAATGCTTGTTTTATTTTATGCTCGTCTTAGCACTTAAGGTTCCCGATATGTTTCCTTGCACCGCTTGTATAGATTCCAACCCGTGTTGCTGGTCATACAACTGACTTTTACTCACCTCGTCTGATTTTATGAGGCAGGGTAATAACATACTAGTTGCACAGTAACCATATAAATATTACTTTTGTATTTTTTATCCAAAATCATGGGAATTGGTCATAGACACCTCTGCTCAAACGTATAGATTCTCAAGTTAATGAAGACAATCTGCCATTGAGGCCAGTACCACTAACTCGTGCATGATATTTACACTAGCTGATATTAACCCCTCCCCCCTCAAAAAAGTGACAATGCTGCCTTTCTATGCCCTCTGACGTTCCCAAAGAAAAACTAACTCCAAACAAGCTTCTAATGAATGCCTCAGAATGTGCCCCAGGCTCAACTACTCCGTGAAGATGTACAAGCTCACATCTTACTATTCAATTCAACCAGACTCTAGCTAGTCCTACAAATAAACATTTTTCATAGTGGCTGGCTTATTAGGTAGAAAAAAATGTATTCGCAATTAGAGCCCTTCGCAGGAGAGTCAATTGCGTATTTTTTAATTAACAAAAATCAGCTAAGTTGGGAGTACCCTGAATCTGAACTATCCTTCCCATGGTCAGCAAAAGGATAGTGTTTCAAAGAACCCTTGGTCACAGTATTTACCTAAAGCGTTTGACTCCCTCCAAATAGATCAAACAGAACTAAATATGCTGGCGCTTTCTCACACTGCTATAAGACTGTTGAAAATGCAGATAAAAACACTTTCTAGGTCAACTGACCTTGCAAAACAGAGCAATACACCTGTGTTAGCGGCTGTGGCAGCGTCCTACAACAGCTCGCACCACCAGTTAGCACAACCGTATTTGCTGAGTACGATTGGGAAAGCCTGCTTGACACAAATCATGGCTGCAAGGTTAACCAACCCTCAAAATTAAGATGCACGCCAAAAAGGCACCCCCTTTCCATGATTGTAAACTGGTGGCTCTGCGGATAAAAAACTGAGTCATTCAATCATCTGTTATGCTGCTGCCTGGCACTGATGAGTGAACGTCACTTTATCATAACCTCTTTTGCTTACGTTACAGTGTAAGAACTTGCAATGAGGGAAGGTCACTTGTGTTTGCTTGCAGGAGCCAGGTGATCTAGCTAAATTTGGCAAGTTTATCAGTTACAAAAGCTGCTGACCGAGAGCGCCATGACCGAGTAGTCTTCTACCCGTTAAAACATAAGGAAGTAATGTTTGTTTGTAATCCTCATATAGCCATAACCCCCAGGGTGCCTGGGGCGAGCTGGTCTGGTCCAGGCACACTGTTCCCGTGTGCCCTGGACAAGACCAGCTCGTCCTGCACCCGGCCCACACCCCCCAGTCGAGGATGGAAGGGGAATCGCTTCCCCTTCCACCCTGACCCCCCTTCCACCCTGAACCCCCCCCCCTCCCTGGCAATCTGATGACGTCATTGCGCTCACAGCACACCGACGTCATCAGAAGCTGCCGAAGACGCGCTGGAAGCCATTTGCTTCCAGCGCGAGTGGAGAGAGAATGTCTATTAGGTAAGTCCTTATCGTGCGGGGGGGGGGGGGTGTGAAGGGAAAACAGACACAGGGGGAAAAGTAAAGAGTTTTTCCTTTCCACCTGTGCCTGTTTTCAGTGGATTCCTACTCCACGATCACAGGCAGGGCCCGCAATCATGGAGCAGGAATCCCCACTACGCACCAGGGATTTGTTTTTCATTTTATTTTGGGGAACAACCCATTGTTCACCTGATTTAAGGATGAAATTTGTTAAATTTCAGGAGTCAGTGATAGAGAACCTTATTGTGGTGGAACAGGCAAGAGTTCCTAGAGTAAGCAGCAGTGGAGGATGTGGCTAGATGGAAAGATCGCCACTTTCCAGATCACATTCTTCCACTCCCAGATCACATTCTTCCACTCCCAAAAAAAGACTTGCGTACTAAGAAATGTAGAGTATGTGCCCGAAGAGGTATCCGGAGGGAGAGAAGGATGTACTGCCCCGATTGCCCTTCAAAGCCTGGGCTGTGTGTGGCCAGCTGTTTTAGAAGTTACCACACAAAAATAATTTATTGGGAAATACCGTAATCATAAACTGTCTATTTTATATTTTCATATGTTAAGTTTCACTGTTGGTGTTACTGTCATGTATTTAGTTAGAGCTTTTGTGTTTGTAGTTTTGTACTTATTTTATAATTAGTTAGTGGTTTCTTTGTTGTTGGTTAAAAAAAAGTGATGGTGGTGTGCATGGGGTGGCCCTTGGTTGGTGGTGTGCGTGGTGTGGCCCTTGGCTGGCAGTGCCAGACAAACGTCAGTCCACACACTCCCCTCATTTGGTGTGATTGTTGTATCAGGCATGTGGGCGTATGTAAGTGATGGGCCCTTGAGTGGCTCTGTCTGTCGATGCGAGTGTTGTAATGTGCTGGGCCCATGGCTGGCAGCGTGAATGGTTTTGTGCATGTCATGTATGAAGGGTGTGTGAATGGACTGTAAAGCTGTTGGTGCCTTGACGCAGCTTTACAGCTCACGAGCTGTGAGTCATTGGTTATGTTTTTTGGCCTTTCAGTTATTAACAGTGCATTTCACTTTTGTGAAATCTCTTGTTAATAAAATTTGATCTACTGAACCATCACTCACCCTCATTCCAAATCCAACCAGTATGTGTGGTAAAAATGTCAAAACCTGCTGCGTGGAATCCGGTGTCGCAGCACACCTGTGACACGCTATATGTCTCAGGTGGGACCCCGATGATGAAGCATGCCACCAACTTGGTTGGTGGGTGAGGGGTCTTTTTCACATAACCTAAGTGCATTTCTTTTCACAAATTTAGTGAATGGCACATCACAGACGTACGTGGACACATCAAAATGATTTATTACAAAGTTACCTGTGTTTGGGGGGACCTACATTTTTGGTCCTGGGTGTGGCCTTCATCTAATCTAGGGAAACCTACCAAACCTAGACATTTTTTTATTTTTTTTTTTTAAACTAGACACCAAGGCGTCCAGGGAGGTGTGGCTTGCGTGGATCCCCCAACATTTTCTTACCCAGACTCCTCTGCAAACCTCAAAATCTGCTTAAAAATAAAGCATATTTTTCTGACTTTTCTTAGTAAGATCACCGCTCCAGCACAAAATTCCTACTCCCCAGCCTTCCCCCTCAGTTTCCCATGTAAAATGACACCTCACTTGTGTGGACCCCAAATCAGAGCCAGCCTAAAGATGTATAAAAGAAGAATATGTGCTGATCAACTCGCTGTGCTATCCCATCAATCTCTACAGGTTTTTGGCCTTTTTCTGTTGCAGGCACCTGGTCCACCCACATATGTGAGATACCATTTTTATCGGGAGACTTCGGGGAACGCTGGGTGGAATGAAATTTGTGGCTCCTCTCAGATTCCAGAGCTTTGTCACCGAAATGTGAGGAAAACGTTTTTTTTTTAACCAAAATTTAGAGGTTTGCAAAGGATTCTGGGTAACAAACCTGGTGAGAGCCCCACAAGTCACCCCATCTTGGATTCCCCTAGGTCTCTAGTTGTCAGAAATGCACATGTTTAGTAGGTTTCCCTAGGTGCCGGCTGAGCTAGAGGCCAAAATCCACAAGTAGGCACTTTGCAAAAAACACCTCTGTTTTCGGAGGAAAAATGTGATGTGTCCACGTTGTGTTTTGGGGCATTTCCTGTCGCAGGTGCTAGGCCTACCCACACAAGTGAGGTACCATTTTTATCAGGAGACTTGGGGGAACATAGAATAGTAACACAAGTGTTATTGCCCCTTGTCTTTCTCTACATTTTGTCCTTCCAAATATAAGAGTGTGTGTAAAAATTATGTCTATTTGAGAAATGTCCTGTAATTCACATGCTAGTATGCGCACCCCGGAATTCAGAGATGTGCAAATAACCACTGCTCATCAACACATTATCTTGTGCCCATTTTGGAAATACAAAGGTTTCTTGATACCTATTTTTACCTCTTTATATTTCAGCAAATGAATTGCTGTATACCAGTTATAGAATGAAAACCCACTGCAGGGTGCAGCTCATTTATTGGCTCTGGGTACCTATGGCTTTTGATGAACCTACAAGCCCTATATATCCCCGCAAGCAGAAGTCTAGCAGACTTAACGGTATATTGTTTTAAAAAAATCTGACATCGCAGGAAAAAGAGTAAAACGTAGAGAAAAATGGCTGGTTTTCTCTCCTCAATTTCAATATTATTTTATTTCAGTTATTTTCTGTAGGAAACCCTTGTAGGATCTACACAAATTACCCATTGCTGAATTCAGAATTTTGTCTACTTTTCAGAAATGTTTAGGTGTCTGGGATCCAGCATTGGTTTCACACCCATTTCTGTCACTGACTGGAAGGAGGCTGAAAGCATTAAAAAAATTAGTAAAAATGGGGTATGTCCCAGTAAAATGCCAAAATTGTGCTGAAAAATTGGGTTTTCTGATTCAAGTCTGCCTGTTCCTGAAAGCTGGGAAGCTGGTGATTTTAGCACCGCAAACCCTTTGTTGATGCCATTTTCAGGGGGAAAAAAAAAGAAAACAAAAAACAAAACACAAGCCTTCTGCAGCCCTTTTTCCCCATTTTTTTGAAAAGACGGAATTTTCACCGTATTTTGGTTAACTTCTTGGCCTCCTTCAGGGGAACCCACAAAGTGTGGGTACCTCTAGAATCCTTAGGATGTTGGGGAAAAAAAAAGGACGCAAATTTGGTGTGGGTAGCTCATGTGGAAAAAAGGTTATGAGGGCCTAAGCGCGCCCTGCTCCAAATAGCCAAAAAAAGGCCTGCCACCTGAGGGGGAAAAGGCCTGGCAGCGAAGGGGTTGAAGGGCTAATTAACAACTTATTGCTTTTCTAGTATCTTATTGACATTGGCCATCCTGGGTGTGGTGCTTTTCACATTTCAGCTGGAAATAATTACATTTTATCACAATGATTTGCACTGCTAATTTTTCTTTTTAGGTTTTAGGCCTTTGATCAATAACAATCATGAAATATTGTACATATGCTTTTTTATCCTTCTGGCGTAATTACTCTGCTTGTAAAGAAGTGTTTTGCCGAGCTCTCACTTCGAAATTGTTTTTTGATTTTAGGTTGTAGTCTTTTTAGGTCCTTCGTTTTCTTGACATAGGCCTTAAGGGAGATTTATGTGCCTTCCCTCGAGATTGATCTCACTTGATTGTAAAGATTTTAAAGAATCAAACAAATATGACCACAGCACACAAGAACTAAAACAGTAATACAGTACACCAGTAAATTCAAAGTATGAAGAATCCATCGATAAATGAAGTGAATCACTGTTTCACTTTTCTCATAGGAAGCATGTTTTATTTTGAAACAGTCTGGTGAGTAGGAAAACAAGTCAATCAAGCACAGCCAACACGTGTTTCGTCAAACAGTGACTTCAAGGCTGTAAGAGATGTATATTCAATATATATTTAGGACTAAACATTTAAATAATCATACAATACATTTTTCTACTACTACTAGTCTTTCGACTAAGTTCAGATGTAGGTGCTGTGCAGCCGTCAGTATTTGTTCCTCCAACAATACAGTGCAGAGATCAGTTCTGGCTCGCCAACTGATCTATGTCTGGCACATCACATCTAGTAGTAGGCACCATAACCCCTAAACTAAGGGGCCTTATGAATCTTTATTTAGCACCACCATGGTGCCATCAGCTCCAAGAAAGCGGATAGAGCAGAGGTTTCCAACTTTTTGACATCTGTAGACCCCCACTTTATCGTTACTGGAACTCAGGGACAACCACTAAATCATTATTGGAACCCAGGGACCCCCCCCTGCTGAGTCATTACTTAATGCTGGAGACATAATCTGTTTAATTTTCTAAGCAGCTGCAGATCACATGAGGAGGCTTCGCAGACCCCCCCAGGGGGTCCACGGACCACAGGTTGGGACCCACTGCTATAGAGCTTCTCTGAATTAGTCCCCATGCTGACCCCCCACAGTAGGACAGAGCTGTGCACTGGGCAAATCATTAAGTCGTGCAGCCCCTGCAACAGTTCACATGGAGAGTAACAAGGGTTGATAAAAATAAAACCAGTGGCAATTAGACCAGGCACATTTGAGTACCTACAAGATGAAATCAAAAAGTTAATTGTTGAAGATAATTCTCCACAGTCCTATGTCATCACAAGGGACTAAATGCAAGAGTTAGAAATAAAACCCAAAATCAATTTGAAAGCAGTTTAAGCTATAACACTATATTGTACATAAAAGCTGAATATTAATACAGCCTTAGTTCAGCCTGTGTCTTTCACTCCTTGCTACACACAACTCGTACAACAGTGTAAATGCCTAATCAACTCAGACATATGCAAGAGCCACTTACGTGAAGTTTATTAAGCAGAACGGCATCAGTAGTACTATTAGCTCCAGGTTTTGCTGCTTTCCAAAATTGTTTCTGTGCTGAGTACCGGTTCATAGGACATAACTTGAAAAGACAATCTAGGAAAGAAAAGGAAATAAGTGTTTGTGGTAAAGAAATTACGTTTTTGCATCACAAATCTAACACTTGTTCAGAAAAAAACTTCTAATCAATTCAGTTACGTGAAGCAAGGACTTTAGAGACAACTTCTATAACTCGTCAGGTCACTAACAGTAATTAACATACAAGATAACTCACCCATAACCCGCAAAACACCAATGATGACGGTTAAGGAAGGCTATGGATCCAAAGCAGGAAAACTAAATAGTGCATATGCAAGAGACATGATCACAAAAATAAACCAAGCTGATATCGCCACTACAGAGACCACTCACTTCAAGCTCTTAGCCAGGAGGACAACTTTCTACACTGAACTCTACTGCTTCTCAAGGACCAATTGAAATAGCAATTGTCAAAGTCGGATAGGATTAACCTCGAACTAGCCTCGCCAAACAGCAGATCTACAGGTTACTTTAGCACCTAACACACCCAAAAGGTGCAATTTTTCCCCAAACAGATGCTGAATATGCTTAGGTCCAGTGGATCAACACTACCCTCATACCATGCAAGCCATTCTAAGCAAAATGTAGTTGTTGGCTAGGCACTAGACTAAGCTGGAGAAGAGCTGCCAAACAAATTGATAAGGTATCATCCGGGAAAAACAAAAGCTTTGGTGAGCCCAACATCACCATATGCATTGCACAGAAAAGCCACACCCAGCAAGTTGCAAGATAAGATTAGTGGGTTTGAAGCAATAGCTCCTTGCTGAGCTACTCCACACAACACAAAATGCCAGAAAGTATTATAGAAAAATGAGGATGAATGAAGTAAGACACACAGTCCTTAATTCCATTCAATAAATGGAAACCTTCCACTTGCCTTTCTGAACTTCTGCCAGTCTCAACTTCATACATTCAAACCTATCACCACTTTGGAAGAGTAAATGTACCTACAAAACTATGGAAGGTCACACAAATTAAAGTGCCTTTTGAAGCCCAGCTAGGATATCAAACATGGGGCAGCCCACATGACATCAAATGCAACTCAACTCCACCAAGAACGTACCAAAAATTAAATTTCTTGCAAATATTTGACAGACGAAAACTAGGCAATGCAAAAAAAAGGACAAAAATGGTAATACTTTTGGACGGCATGGTTTGAGAGAGTTGCTGAGATTTCAGAGCCCAGCTTCCAAGTTTTTTTTTTTTTTTTTTTTTTTTTTTTTTTTTTAAACACACAAAGCTGCAGCCTAATGTAACCTAAATGGAAAACCGAACTGGATTTCTTGACTATTTACAAACCAGAGTCAATTGATTTGAGTGGACTAGCAAGAGAACTACCAACCATTTGTTGTAGGAGTATGGTGATAAACAGTATTACTGGACTGTTAGACTATTTTTCTCCCAGCTGTATCAGCAAACAGACGTTTTGAAAGTATTGTTCCCTGTTGATATCAAACTGTTAAGGATATCTGAGGATGCAGGTCTGATGCTGTAACTCACTCAAATGGCCTGCCATCTTTTGTAAACAAGATATCTTGAGCAGAATTGGTTTCCTCTTTCTGCACGGTCTTGTAGTGAAGGGTTATACCAGAGTCCTGGCATGGCTCAACATTGCAATCGCTATATAAAAGATCATACAGTCGAACATGGAAGCTTGCATACGGAGACCAACTACTTTGCAAAAACCTCTGGTGATAGAGCTTGAGAAAGCACACTCCAGCGCATTCTGTTTAACTAGTCTGGCTTCCAACCAGCATCAGGTACAACTGAAAACATTTTGGGCTTTTCTATTGTAGACTTGCTTTTTGATTATTTAACGCAGGCAACAGCTCATTTGAAATCATCTGTCAAAAAACGCAACCAAAGGTGAATACCAACACATTTACTTCTTAGAATTAAAATGTTCTAATACCCGGGTTAAGGTATAATTGGGTTCACATAATGGAGTTTCCTTAAAAAAATTACCAGTTGTGGCCTTAAGCAGAAGTGCGTATGGGCTCCCCCACTTTTTTATTCCATCTAAAGCACATATGAACACTAAAAAGAATTAACTCTTATACGCAAAAATGATTAACATACCATATTTGGAATTTGCAACACATTTTTCTCCACAGCCAACTCTCGAGGTTTTGACTTGAATAGCCTGAGGGAAAGATTAGCTTCCCTGATTTATACTGGCTGATGCCAAGAAGAAAAAGACGACATTCCCAAATGTCACCCAGTGCAACACAGATTCCCAGTTGGCCTCCCATAATCAAACTCGCGTGCACAGAATTGAGGAATGCATGGGTTATACAAGCCTTGATGTGCAATGGAAGCTACATTAGTTAAAACGTGGGATAAGTTAACGAATATGGAGACTTTAATCCCAAATGCTGCCCCTGGAAAGAGATGGTAAGTCACAATGAGAATCTTTCGTGGAGACACCGAAACCGGGAATGTGAGCCTTGTAATATCCCTTCTCGTTCACTGCATTTAAATCCCAAGTAAACAAAGCTTTAGGAGAAGCTTCCTTTTAAGGAAGACACCATTTCCTTTAGTAAAAGCAGTCATGTCTGGACTAATTCACTTACAGCAAGCGCACAAAATATCAAGTCAGTTTATGTGCCACAAAGAGAATCAAGTGTGCCTAAAGGGGTGGGGTTTATAAAAGTTTTTAAACCAGATGCACACTTACCTTCGAGAAAACAGACTTTTGAAAACCTTCAAACATACTATGCATCTGTTCATTTTCTAATATCTAATCAGGTGGTGGTTTCATAATTCAACCGATTCGAGAGGCAGCAATAGCCAAGCCACATTTTAGTTAAGGGACACAATGTGTTGTATTTAAATGTATTAAGCTCATGGCGACAGTCTGCACAATTAAAACAAATAGTGGTTCTTGTTTCTTTCACTATAAACATCTATTATTAGCACAGTCACTTTTATTGGACACTGAGTGATGCATAAAATCTGGCTGCTGCCTGCATTCAATTACTTTTTTTCCTACTGTTTTTAATGTGGAATTACGCCGGTGCTGTGGCCTACTGCTTTGAACCTCCCGCTTTGTTATCCATTTGTTTTAACCTTATTGTTTCAGTCTTCTGTTTTAACTGTGTAATAAACTTTGTCAAAAGCAGTTATGCTGATAATCCGGTTTTGCATCCCTTCGTTGGCTTTGAGTACTACTTCTGCTTCAGAATTGGTTTTCTCCAATAAAAATACTGTATGCTTATGGAACTCTATATTTAAAGCCTGTAGTGGGCACATGCCATTACGCTCCAAAGAAAACCGACATAGCCTGTGAACAACCAAACCAAAGGCTCTTCACAGCCCCATTTAGTAGAAGGAAGGACTCTATAGCAGTGTTTAACAAATAGTGGGTCGCAACATACTAGTGGGTCCTGAACGGATGTTTGGTGGGTCGCAAAGGTGAAGGCAATAAAGCTTTTAAACTGTCTTAATCTGTCAAATAGCTGCGCTTCAGAGGGAGATCAAGGCTGTGTCTCTTGACAAACTGCTGTTTATCCTTTTTAATGTGGGGATTGGTGTTTACAAACTCCTCACTTTTCAGTCAACATATTGTATTATGTGACGATCTTGCTGTGGTAAGGGACAGTGCAAGGAAAGGCTGTAGGATTTTTTTTTTTTTTTTTTTAGTAAAACTTGAATGCCTATAAAATGAATTGGACACATTAAGCAGTTAGGAAAGCAAAAACAAAGCACTTTTTTGTAGTTTTAAGTGTGATAGAAACAAAGATTTTAATAGGATCAAAACAAATTAAGACACTACTTGGTGATGCACAAATGATAAATATACACTGAATTTCTACACATTACTTATGTGCAATATAGTTTTACCAGAAAAACTGTCTGTACACATTTAGTTGACATTTCAATTGAAAATAGGCTGTCTGTAAAAGTGCGGCGTCACAATGCTTTAGTTATATTTAAAAATCTCTCACCTCACAAACTACTTCATTTGGGTGGGGAAGACGACATGCAAGGCAAGGAAACAGGCATACCCAAGTCAAGGGAAAGGGGGTCTAGGCATACCACAACTAGAGCGATATTACCAGGCAGCTCAGCTCAAATACCTGGTGGAATAGACCAGAACGAGCACTGAGTAACATTGGTGCTTTACTGACCAAGCGGTCGCAAGAATCCACATATGGAAGATATCATGGCTCCCCAAACTATATCGCCCACTATGAGTATATATATTTCCTGTCACAAGGTCGACAGATTGCGTTGGGGGGGGGGGCCCACGGGTGGTGGTCCAGTCCAAGACAGGGTTCAAGTAACGCAACGCCTTTCTTCCCGTGTATCACCCCTAACCCCAATCATAGGCAATCCAGACTTCCCACCGGCATCACAGGGGTCCACCTTTCTAAAATGGTAAGAAGCCAACTGTAAGAGCAGGGAAATTAAAAAACATATGATGCAGACAGAGTCTGGACTTTCCCCAACTCTGCTCCAACTAGGACCTTCCCTCCAGTGCATACTGCCAACACATTGCTGTAAGATCTGTTAGCTCTTGGAGTGGTTTCCCCTATGTTCTTTTGGCCTCTGACCTGTTTTTGATCTGGGCGGAACTTCATTTTTGCTGGCTTTAAAACTCCTGGCACTTTACCACTGCTACTAGTGCTAAAGTGCAAGTGTTCTATGTCTAAACTGTATTGGTAATTGGTTTATCCATGATTGGCTTATTTGAGTAACTGATAGTACAGTGCGTGCCCACAGCCTGTAAATCAAATGCTACTAGTGGTCCAGCAGCATTGATTGTTCCACTCACATGAGTAGCCATGTGTACATGTCTCAGACCTGCCACACCAGTGTCTGTGTGGGCAGTTTTAACTGCCAGATCGATCTGGCAAGTGTACCCACTTGCAAGGCACAAACCTTCCCTTTCACCACATGTAAGTTACTCCTAAGGTAGGTCAATGGGAGCCCTATGTGCAGGGTGCAGTGTATTTAAAAATTAGGACAGGCACTGGTGTGTTTTACATGTTCTTATAGTGAAATACTGCCAAATTTGGTTTTCACTGTTTCGAGGCCTATCTCTCCAATAGGTGAACATGGGGGATTGCCTTGTAATACCATTTAAGTGCAGTTTTCTATCTAGGGCAGATAGAGATACGGAGATTAGGGTCTCGGAACTCACAATTTTAAAATACATCTTTGGTGAAGTGGGTTTTTAAATTGCAAGTTTGAAAATGTCGCTTTCAGAAGGCGGGCATTACTTGCTTAAACCATTCAGTGCCCCTGCCTGGCTGGTGAATACACGTCTGATTCAGGATGACAGTTGGGCTGTTTATGAATTCACTCTAAACACAAAAGGAGCAGAGGTGTGCTCTGCATATGCTGAGCTAAAGTGATGGGTGGAGTTGACACCTACACCTGACTAGGGCTGTGGCTGTCTTTAAAGCAAACAGTCTCCAACATCCTGGAGTCTGTATGGGGCCAGGACAGGGTTTTGTGCACTGCAAAGACTTTCCTGTGAAGTTTGTCTCAGGCAAACTTCAAAGGCATAAATTAATATTTGGGCCTCTGAGACCACAGGAAACTTCTGGACTGAGTACATTCTGCCTGGAAGAAGAGCTGGATGTGTAAGGAGCAACTGCCACTCTGCCTGTTGCTTTGCTGTGCTGGCCTGGCCTGCTGCTTGCGTCCTGGGAGTGAAAGGACTGGGCTTTGCTTTCTACATCCTGCTTTCCAAGGTTCTTCAAGGGTTTGGACTGAGCTTGCCTCCGGTTAAGAAATCTCAGGGACATCAAAGACTTAACCTGCCAGTGCCTGGGCTGTTCTGCTGAGAGTCCCGGCTTTCCAAGTGATACCAAATCTAGCCCCTGGACCCTTGGGAGTGAAAACTGGGGTCCTGAGGAATTATATCCATACATTGAATCGCTGCGGCTGAAAATCGATGCAGAAGAATTGACGCAGCACCTGCCTTGTGGTGGAAGGAATGACAGCACCTCTAGGATCAATGCAGCGCCATTTCCACCGAAGCTCTATTACCACTGTGTGTCTGGATTTTCCCATGCCTTGTCCCAGAGCATTATTTTCACATCGACTCGGCACTGTAGCAAGGAACCAAGGCTGTGTGACAGGAAACAGACATCACCTCTCCTGCAGGGAGAGAACCAAACCATCACCTCAGCTGCCAGTAAAGAACCAACATACCACCTCAGCTGCCAGTACAGAACCAACATCACCTCCCCTGCACAGTAAGGAACCAACATCACCTCCCCTGCACAGTAAGGAACCAACATCACCTCCCCTGCACAGTAAGGAACCAACATCACCTCCCCTGCACAGTAAGGAACCAACATCACCTCCCCTGCACAGTAAGGAACCAACATCACCTCCCCTGCACAGTAAGGAACCAACACATTGCTTTCCAGCACCTGGGGTGGGTGGGTGTGTTTGTGTGTGTATGGGGGCGGGAGGAGGGGAGAGTTTGGAGACTGTGTGTGTGTAGGGGCAGGGAGAGTTTGCAGAGGGGTGGTGTGGAGAGGGAGGAGTGGAGAGGGGAGAGTGGAGAGGGGGGAGCAAAGAGGGGAGAGCAAAGAGGGGAGGGAAGTGGAGGGGGGGGGGTAAATACTTGGCAATGCCTTTGAGATAAGCCTGACTGCTCGTGCCGAGCTACCAAGGGGGGTGAGCAGAGGTTATCTTGGCTGTGTGGCTCCCTTACCCTCACTAGAGCAAGGGTCCCTACTTGGACATGGTGCAAACTCTGCCAGAGACCCCCACCTCTAACAACTGCCATGCGCAATTGGAATGCGAGCGCACCTTCACACCTAGGCATGACATCTTGCACAGAACTTGCGCTTCAGCCTGTAGCGCGTCGGCAAATAAATATTTCTTAAAAAGCCCAATATTGGTCATGGACCACATCTAGGGTAGCGCAGTGGGGACTAATTGCTTGAGACGTTGTGGACAGACAGGCATCCTGACGCATTTGCTTTGGTACTGCCCCAAGATAAAACAGTTTTGGGAGGCTGTTTTAGCAGATATTGACAAAATACAATAGAGACGTGCCTATATTTTCTAGTTATATCTCACAAAGCCTTCCCAAAGCATTCACCTACATTTTGAAGCCACTGCGAGGACGAGCTAGCATTAACACTGGGTGCAGCCCAACAGGTCCTGTTGTCCAGTTGGGGCACAGATGTCCTGACGCGATGGGTTGGCAACTCCTGGGAATGGAGAAGTTGACAGCAGTAGTAACCCGTATGGTGCCACAGTTTTACAAAACATGGGGATCTTGCATAAGATTTTTATCTGGTGAATTTAGGAAAGTGACTTGTCCAATCTATCTCCTCATACTCAGTCTCGTGCAGACGACTTGAATTAATGATTGATGTGCAAGGCTGTTTTGCACCTTCTTAAATATGTTATGGCTACTTTAAATTGTACTTTCTGGGCTCAGACGAGCTTCTATTTCTCTTTCCTGTTTCCCCCACTTCTCTACACCTGACCCCTTTTGCCTTCAGACTGTTGCTTGTTAAGGTCTTTCTTACTATTGTCCCCAACCGGCCTGTGGATGTAGGTGGGATGTTGTATAGTATCCTGGTTTAAAAACAGACAGATTTAAACCTAAAATCTCTCACCTCAAGTGCAGTAAAGCTAGGTGGGTTGTGTAAGGTTGTGGGTCTAAAACTTAGGTTGTGGTTTTAAGAAATTTAGGACACTGCTCTAGCAGTAACACCTCCTGGCTTATACACAAATCTGAATAGCTTTTTGGCATGGCAGGAGAATATGTTGACATGACCACCTAGTTCATGTGAAAGAGTGAGGACCTGAACAGCAGAGCATGAAGCACAGTCAAGACCACAATGAAAAGATCAACAAACTCCAAGCTGAACATTACTAGAATCTATGGGCTACAGGTCCTTGCAGTTTAAATTGTCAAAATATGTCAATACCATAATAGGCAGGGCTTGTGAACTTAATAAGCCTAACAGAATCAAATTGACAACTGTTGGGTTTGAAAAGCATAAACAATCCCAGGAGGAAATTACGAGGAGTAAATCTCGCTATTAAAATAGCCCTTGATAAACGTCTGCTAGCTATTAGGGGCATTTTCTAATACGAGCAAATCAAAAGTGCATTCACCACCTTAAGATGCCCTGAAATAAAAAATGTATCACTAGGCTAACTACACTAGTTTATGAAAATTCAGCAATGGAGTGGTGGTTTGCCTCAACCTGCATTGAGAAAAGCCTCCTACGATAAAGCTAGTAAATGCAAACCTTACCTCACATTGTAACTGTCTTGGGAAGGTAAGGATGAGAGGGGAGGCATGGAGGACAGTCATCAACTAAGAAATGCATCCTTGACCATGTGCTCTCAGGTGCAGAGATCCATCGAGTGCCTCCATTATGAAAGAAGGCAGCTTTCATATGAGATTCCTAAACATGGTATGAATGGACCAGCTTGTTTACAAGTTATATATGAACTACTGCTAGAGTTGACTTTAATGATGGCCATTTCAACAGATACACCACCATCAAAAACAGGCAAAGAACATGTCTGCCTACTCAGATATAGTGTCTAGCAGTCATACGAGTAGACAAAGTATCTCTTGCCTCTAGAGAGGAAGGTAATTAAACTTCCATTTGCTTTGCAGAAGCGGCCTTGGAGGTCTAATCGTTCTAGTCAATCATTTGAAGAACTGGAAATGGTGTTTAGGACTGAGCAAAGGACCTTTTTCTTCACTTTTCCAATAACTCAACAGGCTTTATTACAGTGAACAATTAATCTGTAAAGGCCCATTGGCTTTATAATTTTCACAATAAATAAGACATGCCTACTGCTCTTGTCATATGTTTTCATAACAAAGATTTCACCTATGGCCTCTGGAATGACTTTCCAATGTCACAATCAGGTCTAAAGACAATCACTGGTTTGTTATAACCAACTCTGGTCAAGCTAATTTTGAATAAGCTTTCCCTCCTTTTAGTTTACAGTCTTGTGTTTAAAAATGTACAAAATTACAAATGCCTTACAATATACAGCCCTTGCTAAAAACGGTTTAACAAAGGATTCGTAAAATGCAAATCTTCTACCGAGAGGGTTTTTCACAGAATAAAGAAAGCTAAAACACTTGCCTACTATGGCAATCTGAGATTACAGGTTGCAAAATACAGGTCTACAATTTAACGAGTGTAATGACAATCCACCCCTAAATGTCTTTGCACTCCAACATGTGTGTTTCACAAGAAATCAGTCAGGTCTACTGTCTTTGACTATGTGCCCAAATCATCTTCAACTTTCTCATGTTTTACATGCTTCGGCCGTACCTCATAGGCCACCGCCTGCTCCAATACATCCTGGAGACAGTCTGCATATTGATTTGGTTGGGGGGCAGAGGGGAAGAGATGGGCAGCCTCCAACCTCTTTATGGCAATGCAACGCTTTGCCAGCAGTAGACCCAATAACAGGAATTTACTTTTCCCTTTGGTGCCATGTAGAGTGGCGACACATTATGGCAGCAATCTCATTATGTAAGTGCTCTGATAATAGCCTCTCTGATTATGCCAGGGCTACTACCATAGTAGGGCTTGAATACTTGCAGTTTCAATCCCTACTGTAGCAATTTCCTTATTTTGCCACCTTTCTGCAGATCTGCATACTGGGGCTGGAGGATGCAGTAAGCAATAGTTCCAGGGCTGGAATGCCTTTGAGTCTGCAAATCTACTAACCTGCATGTTTTAAAGATTTTTACCAGCTTCTCTCTAATATTTTCCCATAATAAGAAAGGTTGGACATTTACTCCTGACAATGGCAGAATTAGAACTTCTTCCAGGGTTGGGAAGAAAGTGGCTGGAGGGAAAATGAACTTGCAAATGCTCAATAGATTTTTACATGAGCAAATCTACACATCGTATTTACCCATGCTAAAATACAGTTCACAAATATTTTATAGGGGTACGACATATACCATGGGTGCACTTTTGTGACTTTCTTTAAGAATTTGGGGCCACATGTAGGTAGGTTCAGATTTGCGACCTGCAAATTGCGAGTCGCAAATCCGAATGTAGGATGGTGTCCCTGACACCATCTGTGATTCGCAAGGGCTTCGCAAATGCCCACCTCATGAACAATCATGAGGTGGGTCGCAATTTGCGACCCCCTCGTGAATGGCGGCCCTCACAGGGATGGTGGCCTTCTGGAGACAGCTGACCACCATGTCTGTGACTGCTTTTCAATAAAGCAGTTTTTTTTTTTTTGTAATGAAGCCCGTTTTCCTTAAAGGAAAACTAGATGCATAACAAAAACGAAAAATGAAACGTTTTCTTTTCAAATGTTTACAGTGACATTCACAATGGGGAAGGGGTCCCATGGGGATCCCTTCCCTTTTGCAAAAGTGTTAGCACCCATTTGAAATGGGTGCAAACTGCGATTGGTTTGCGCCCGCAAAACAATCCTACATTGCACTGCGAGTCGCAATTAGGAAGGGAACACCCCTTACTAATTGCGAGTCGCAAACCCGTTTTGCGATTCGGTAACCAGGTTACCAAATCGCAAAACTGGGTTTGTGCATAGCAATGTGCTTTTTGCACGTCGCAAACAGCGAAAGTCACTGTTGGCGACATGCAAAAAGCTACCTACATGTGGGTCTTGGTCCCTAATTAGGTCTGGTGTTAACAAAGACATTTTGTTTTTATTAAACTTCTATTTCTCTCTCTTTCGGCCGGCTTTACTGTGAGTGATCGCATTCTGCTCTTCCACAAGGAGCATATTGTCACACAAAGTAGTTTTGTTCAGTGTCAGGAACTACAGTGGCAATCAGTGACGTAACGAAACTGGAGGGTGCCCCTTTGTAAAGAACATGGAGGAGCCCCCTCTCCAGACTCACTCAGGGCAGGTGCTGTGCTGAAGGGGCCCCCTGGAGGGCGGCTGCGGGGCCTTTGTTATGCCGCTGGTGGCAACGTGCTTTTAGAGTTCAAAAACGTTTTTGGGGGGGTTTGCCAGTGTTTGTTACAATGTTGAGGGCCTGGTAGCTCCCACAACAATAAAGTGTTACAAAAGCCATGTCAAAACAAGACACGCATTGATGAAACTAAAAGACTTATAAAAATATGTCAGATCAGTTGGCTTTGTCAGTGTTTGTTTATTTTCATGCTTCCCATAATCGTGTTGAAAATGGTTACACTGATTTTCCATTAGAAATATTTTTGGGAAATACTAGCATGCATCAACACATTTTACTAAATGACACTTCATTTGCATATAACCAGAGAGCATTCTGGGAGCATTATACTTAGCCTCATAGCCTAAACTTTTCAAACCTGTGTATACACATTTTTTTTTTTTTTTTGTACTGGAACCAACGTCAGTAGTGAAGTGTGACCTTAAAACATTTATTTACAGCACTCACCCTAATAATGAAGGCTTTCAAATAATGAACCATAAATACAAGTTTGAACAGCATTATCTTTTGGCAACACATTACCTCAACTGCAGAGAGTTCCACTCTCTGTAAACAGGCAGCCAAAGGGTTTGTGCTGCAGGGGGTTGGGCCTACTTGTCCCAAGGACAAAGTAAACAAACAAACTTGTTGCCCTTGACCCCAAACAAGATGTCCCGGGCGTCGGGCGATAGGAATTCCACATCCCTGCACCACCCTCAATTTTTCCATAAACATTAAACTATATTTCAAATTGAGAGTTCTCATTATTTTTTTTATCACGTCCAAATAGGATTTCCATTGCTCCTGGAATTTTTAGGCGTAATCGTGAAATGTTGAGATCGGGTGACCCTTAAACAGAGGTAGTGGGGGGGCGTGCATAAGCACGTAATGCAGTATTGTGTCTCGGTCTCTGCAGTTACATAGGTACGCAACAATCGCACAAGGTGGTGCACCCAGTCATGGCGGGGGGATCAAGGCCCAGTGTGCCCGCTCAATCGTGAATTTGTAAGGTCTCCAGGGGAGCAGAGTCCCCATAATCCAGTCTTCTAGAAGCAATTTAGCCCATTGTGCTTCCGTTCTCTCCGGAAACCCCAGAAAGTGGAGGTTATTTCTCCTGGATCTTCCCTTTGTGTTCCTCTAGCCACACAGCAAGACTCTGAAGTGAGGATACGGTCTTCTAGTTTTGTCACCTCCTTCGACTGTTTCCCCTGTTATTTCCCATCACTCGGTCCTCTACTCACCTGAGATCCACAGGCAGAAGGTTCACATCTATGGCCACAGAGTCAATCTTATTTCACAATTCTGCTCGAGTCCCATTAATGGCAGTTACCACATCTGACAGACTCTGCTCTGCTGCCTTCCTGGGGCAGATTCAGAGTTTTTAGGCTGTTCTTCGGCAGGAGAATTGCCCGTCTGCACTGCCTTGCTATTAAGTAGTATTTTATTTAATTGTCCTGAGCAGGCTTGTTGATCTTTTACCATGGTAAGAGGTTGTGAACAAGGGGCCCCGGCTGTCCTTGCTCTTACCCCCAGGGTTCTTAATCCAGGGAGCTGCACACTACTCTGGGTCCATGGTCTTTCACTCAGCCGTATGCCACCAACATCCCCTTTTAGTATGCTGCGGGCAACCCTCTGCTGCGTCGACCCAGATGATCCACTCCCAAGGGAGGCCCACTGACGACCACCTCAACTTGCCCCTTTCTTCATCTACCAGCATACAAAGAGCTACCAGGGCATAAAGGCTCCCAAGTACAACTATTTGTCTTTCAGGTAGGTGAAGGTGCCTGGGGTCCCCAACATGGGGGAGGGGGATAAAACAGTAACACTGTCTCCCCACCTTCCATGCAATCTTCACTCATCCAGGGGGTCCTTCCCCCAATGTAAAACCAGTTTCAGGACCTTTCCCCGTATAAACCAGATATGTGAGGCAGACTGAGCAATCTGTTTTTATGGTTCCTTAAAAATAAAGTCACTTATGTCAGCACACTCAGGCCTTATTCTAGGAGACCTCGGACCCACTTGCAATCCGCTGATCCAGAGCTCTTCATGGCACCAACAGGCTCTCAGGATATACCCCAGCTACTTTTATCTGTCTGCTCACTAACCCTTGGCAGGCTCCCCGTCTCAGCAAACACTATGTTGTCACCGCAGCTCTCCAGGTACGCTGTGCAAGCTGGTCTCCGCCACCGCATGCGGACCAGGACCGGTGCTCCCAAGGCTGTGCTGCGTCTCATGTAGTTTTCACCCATGAAGACCCTGTTTCTACCACCAATTCGGGCTCCTCAGACTCAGTAACCCCCCCCCCCCCTTTTGTCCGCTTCCCCCAGCCCCCTTTTTATGTTGAGCATAGCAGCGTGCAAGCGCTAATTTTCCAACACCTTGGTATGTATCTGGACTTTAAACTATGCACACCGCACGCCCATCACTATCACTCGTTCGTGGGCTTGCCTTTCAAAAGGCCTTTGTTTTCATTTGTAACTGCTTTACGTTTGTCCCTTCCTTAGGGTGTTTTTTTGTTATCGGCTTGGACATCGATCCTGTTCCATGGATAATTGCAGGTTTGCTGATAAGTGACTGCGAGCAAACTTTTTTCCTTTGGTCTCTTCACGCTCACAGTGGCACTTTGAATCGGCTAACTTATGTCAACTGTTTTACTTTTTATTTTCAGTATGTGCGGCAAGAAAAAGTCTAGTTAGGAATTTACAATGCTAACAGCTCTAACTCGAGCACACGCGAGACCCACTGCATTGCAAATGCTTGTTATATGAAGTTGACCTATCAAAGGGAATGGATGCTTCAGAAATCTACAGGTCCCATGACACAAAAAATTAAAAATAAATAACTTCTTCTCCCTTTCGGTGAAATGCAGTCAAGTTACGAATTATGACAGCACGATTATAAAGGAGCTTATTACTTACAGGTTTGAATTCTAGGGAGGATGATCTTTGTTGCACAAATATTCAGACAGGAAATATGGGTGGGAATGCTGTGCGAGTCTGAATACTAACAAACCAACATGTTTATGGGTATTAAATTATTCCTCTCAAATCATTTTTTACATTGGAAACATGTTAGAAATCTGCACCTAACAAGGTAGGAAGTAAAACCTTTTCCAGGGAAGGAAAAGAGTGGTGTAAGGAAGGTGAATTTGGAATAGCTCAAAAGAATGCCAAAAGTGAACACATTATATTCCCCTCATGTAAAACGCAATTCACAATAGTTTGTAGAAGCGTGGTTTCCAGGTCCATTCCTGTAACCTCTTGTCATTTTGCTTAAGTCGAAAATCCCTACTAATGAAGGACTGCAGGGGCACCAATGAGGTTTTAAATAATAATCAGCTCTCAAATTGTCATGTTGTCTGTGATATTGCTTAGAAGGGTTTAATACTTTTATTTTTATTTTCTTTAACATTTTGACTTGAAAATATGTTTTAGTAAATGATGCCTCAAAAAAGGGGAGAGTCACAATTTATCAAATGTTTTTAAGTAATTGTGTTGTATACATTTTATTTTGAAAGCAATCACCAAACTTATTTCCATGCAAATGCATGTGTTTGCATAACACCCGAGCATTGGGAGTTTTAAAAATGCCTTAAATATATGTTTTGCAAATGTGTACAAATAAATGAACACATTTTGATACTGGAACTGTACTGATCACTTAATTTCCAGTGCTACCCCTAATAGTAAATGCCTTGCATTAATTATTGCGTCTTTAGGTTGATGGGTGGTTTATGAATGGAATAGGATGCACGAGTTAACTAGGAGGTATCTATGACGTAATGGAATGTGGGGTAGAATGCTGGAAAACAGTCTGTTACTGGAGTGCTACCTCGCTGGTTATGGAGACACTTATGTATAAACCTGCTGTGTAACTTACCTGACGAGTCCTCTTCCATGGTAAAAGACGACATTTCATTAATGGATCGTATATACACGTTCAAACGACTTCATATGTGGATACAAACCTTGAAGTAGCTGCTGTTGCCCTTTTAAGAGCCATCATGTGGTAACCGGCAGCCAAGGTTTTGTGCTTTAGGGGGTTGCACCTACTTGTTCAGCAGATAAGAGTAGATAAATGTGCCCTTCAAACACCTCATATTGCCAACAGTAGGATTCCTCAGTTCTACACTGTGGACGAATTCCCTGGGAAAAAGGGAGAGAAAGTAAATAGTATGTTCTGGATTCCCGTGAGGAACTCAGAGTACCATACTTTCTGATGCTATGATGGATTGTACTACCAAATTTCACTGAAATAGATTGATAATGGGCAAATCTCCTCAGCTGGAGTCCATTTTCCCATCTGTCAAAACTAGAAGTGCTTAGAAAAAAGTTAAATAGTACCCACTAAACAGGAACAAGTGTAAAACACTGGAGGGAGATGATCCATTAGTACTAAGCCTTAGCTTTTCACCCACAACCAACCTAAACGTTTTGTGACTTATGTTCAGCTGCACAATCTGAACTTTGCAAAACCAATCAAAGCTTCACCACAGGCGTCAACACCTGGAGCTGCCTCCAGACGGTGCTGTTGATCATTAATTAGATAACTATAAACAAACTAAATTGGACTTAAATACCAAGAATTTGCAACAACTTAATGGGAACAAACATTATCAAAATCAACTGATCGTGCTTTTTTTGACCTACTGGCTTTACCAGTACTTTTTGGCAGTGCTGTACACATCAGTTAAAAGCATTATGTTTACTGCTTATGCTGGGCCAAACTGGCGAAAAACAATGTGTGTCAATGCAAAACGACCATGGGTCCTCATGCCACTGGCACCCACGTCAAGCAGGCATGCCTCACCAAACATGGGCGCAGCCCTATTTAATGATGCAGGCACCATTTTGTTTAATTTTTTTTATTTACCAACTTAAGACAGAGGTTGCCACTAAGCCTTCTAAATAAGAACAGGGAGAGGCCCAGGGGCAGGTTAATTAAGAAAAAGCAGGTAGGGAGAGGGGATAACTGAGGAAAAATGCAGAGTACTCGAGAGAGCAACAGAGTGCCGGGTGGGTATTTAGTGGTGGGAGAAGCACATAAGGGATTCAACTGCAAAATACATGCACTCATGAAATGCTTAAAGAAAGATAAAAGACATTTCTTAAAGTCCGCCCTGGAAAGATACAGACCAGTAAAACAAAAGCAAGGCAAAGATATGCTCCTGGAAGGAGCAAGAGGAAGCAAAGTAAATTAATAAGCAAGGAATTAAGAGTGCCAAAGCCAACCAATATAAGCAATGGGTGGAGTTCCAAGTACACTAGTTTTTTTTATGAAAGTCTAAAAGAGTAATTTCACAAACAAACATCTAAAGCGCTGCTATGCACGACAAGCGAGCAAAGGCAAGTCCAATAGGTCTCACCGTTGTGACCCACTAGCTTAGCCAGTGAGTTTGGCTATGCTGCACAGTATTTGGGATGTTGTGCAGCTAAAGTTGGTCTGTCTCATTTTGTAGGTGTGTGAACCACAAATGAGCGTGCCTGCAAAATAGCAACTTTTTTTTATATAAAGTGACTTGCAGAACATCGAGGAGGAACTGCAAAGCAACACCAATTGGGTGGTAAATGGCAGAGCAACACGAGGGTGGGCAGACACCCAAAGTGGCAAGTGCAAGATTTAGGAGGTGGGGGAAGCAGTCAGGCGACAAAGCAACACGGAGTGCACGGGGAGATAGGTACCTAAGGGAGACGGAACAAAAAGACACACTCAGTGCTTTACACAAGAAGGAAAAAGTAGTGTTTTAAATGCAAGTAATGAAAGCAGAGATACCAGGCAATCAAAATAATGGAAAAGATGATACTCTATGGGGAGTACAAACAAGCGGGGGCACCAGGAAGCTGCAGACAAATGAGTGAAAAGGAAAACCAACCAATGGTAAGCAATGAGTTGGAACCAACCCCTCAATGTTCACAGTAAGCCACAATATTCCTTGCAAAAAGGCAAAAGACTGCACAGTCTAGGAGGCTCTAGCTAAAAAACAAAAAATACAGGAGATTGAGATCCTTCAGCAGCAGGACAAGATCAATCAAAACTATGAAATCACTACTTTGAGCTTGAGTCGTGTTAAAAAAAAATATATGAAACTAATATTTGATACACCTCAGTTTTTTTTTTTTTTGTAACTTATGAGAGCAAAACTCAGCCCACCTGGCTTAGGAGTAAATAGTGGTTGAATTTCAACCAGATAACAATAATAGTAAAAATGTTTTATTTGCACACAAATATAAGACTAGAGAACATTTTGTTCAGTTTACTGGTTACATCTGTTGCCCGAAACAAAATGTAATTGCTCAGTGAACAACAAAATGAAAGTGTTATGGTAGTATCAGTCTCCATGACCTGTGCTTGCAAAAACAACCACAAGTCTGAATGGTTTAAGAACTCCCTACGCTCTGCAGTGTGAATAAAATGACCTCCGTCCAAGCATTTAAGACCGGCATGTTCACGTTGGGTGTTTTCACAGTTAGGGTCCATTTAAAATGTTTTGGTTTTAACCTTCACTGTAAATTCTTCTAAAGTACCAACATTTTCTGCTACTCACACAACTACCAAGTGCCACAAATCTAAACCATTTCCCCAGTGTTTGCTGCAAACGATAGACATTTTCTTCATGTATGTTGGTTGATGATACCTCCATCAAGGAACACTGACTCTTGGGCTCCCAAGCACCTAATCAATCTAGCTCAAAACTCACTAGCGCATGTCTAATTAGGCATGGCTTTGATGGGTCAAAACCCCACATCACAACAGTCAAAGCAGTTTACTCTCAGCTTTCTTCATCCAATGAAAATCACCTCACTTTAAAAAATGTTAGCCTTTTACATTATCAACCTAAATACAAACAAAAACACAAATGTCAGGAAATAAGACCTGGACATTTTGTTCTCCCCACTCATTGAGTGTCCCTGACTCTAAGAAGCAATTTGGCTAATATATTAACTGCCATCCAGTGAGATACTGCAACCAGGAATAGAGGAGCTGGGTTGCCTTTACTAGTGGTATAAAATGGCACAAAGATAAGTTATTGATGAAAAGCTGAACACAGAAGTAACTAGCAGATTTTTTGGCAGTCTGACTGATGAATGCAAATTATTTCATACAACTTCAAAAGACTATCCAGGTCAACAACAACTTAGTAACCCACAGATCCAAGTCATGCATGTCAGTGGTTTTGAGGGCTTCAAGCACTACCTATGGCCATCACCAATGTTCTTCAGGTTCAGTTTCAGCCAAAACAGATATTTGTCAGGTATATGCAATGTTGGAAAGAAGCTCAAACTGAGCGGATAAAGACCAATCTGGTGCCAGTCACAAGTAATCAGGCGTCCATATCTTCAGATGTCTGCAGGACGTCTATACAAACTGTCGTGGGATCAAACATAAAACACCTTGGGCCCCTTTGGATTTAAGCAATAGGAAGAAAGGGGATATGCAGATGGGCAGGACTTCATAATCCAGTAAATATATATTTTTACTTAGCAAATGTCATCCATACAACCATCACTGCATGAAGTACAGACCGTGTCCCTATTTCAAATGCATCACTTGTTAGTGTAGTCCAGTAATTTGACATACAAATTAAGTCACCTGGTAGGAGTCATAGTTGCATAAATATGAATAAAGCAAGAAAGCAGATGAAAAAGTAGCAGGGGACAACTGAGGCCACATTTTCGATGCCAGAGACCACGTGTGAATAGATGGGTCCACTCTCCTTAAGGTTTCCTCAATTCTATACTTCATGGAGGAATTTCCATGGACAATTGGACAGAAAATAACAAATACACTTTAGTTTCACAAGAGGAAAAATGCCAAAATAGAACCTTTTGCTCCCAGTTTTAGTTTCTAACCCGAGTACTTAGACAATTTGGAGGCAACATTTTCCTACTTTTGCAAACCTCAATGACAACTTCATCCTACATAACCAAAACCAACTATACATAGATTCAATAACTTAATGCTGTGAGTGAACATTCAGAATGAACTGACTGAATATTTTTTTTATTCTAGCAAATGCTTTTCTTTTAAGCTTCACAAACTATTATGGTGCTGTCCTTTACAACTTCACCATCATTTGTTTTAACAGTGACGGCAAACAGACTTATCCACAGACCATGCAACATCTCTCCCGGGTGGTACCAGATACCAACTGGAGGCAATGTGTATTCTAATAGTTACAGTGCAGTCCAAGTGGGGAGACCACTCCCAAACTTGGACAAGAGGGAGAGCCACATATGGCAACAGTACGGATTCATGGAATGATGGGCCAAATATTCATATGGAAGATTTTCAGGCAGCTGCCAAAAGCTGGAAACACTTGATTAGTTCAGTTGCTCAGCAGGACTCTCGCCTAGAGACAGAATGTGGACTCCATATATGCTATAGGACTTTGAGGTGATATGGGTACTGTCCAATTAACAAGGCAACATGGAGTAGAGCCTTCATCTTGAATATAGTTTGCCTCACCCTTGTAAAGATACCGTACTCTGAAGAATTATATGTACTACATGCAGGTTACACCTCAAAATATATATACAGACAGGCTATAATGATCCCAAATTTTTGGGAGACTGGGCTGATTGTACACGGAGAGATTGTGGACTCCACAGCGGTTTGAACATTTTTTTTTTTTTTTTTTTTAAAGTTAAATGGACTTGCCTCTACACCACCAAATTTTCAGTTGCCAATTAAGTCATCCTTTTGGTTATAGAACTTCCAAGGCACTGTGTCCCAGTGGGAAAAATGGGACAGGCCTTGAAAAATAAACAAGAGGAGGATGGTGCAGAGCGTTATCCCTGCACATGGTCATGGTCTGACTGGCCGATTTATTTCACCAGGGAAGAGTTGTGGAAGTGTAGCTACTTGCCCTTGCAGACTCCTATGCGAACTTTCACACCCCTCGGGAGCTGCATAAGTGGGAAAACTCAAGACTGCCACAGAGTCACTGCTCAAAAGCACATTTAGGTGGTATAGAGCATGGCTGCCTCCGCGGCAAGATAAAAAGGACTGAGGAGACTCTCCAGGACTTCGTGATTTGCAAAAACAATTGCAAATCTGCACTACAAAAGTGTCCATGAAATTTGGCAACAAAAAAAATAAAAAATGTTCCCAGAGTCCCCCAAATATGCTGGGCACAAAACCGGATAAAAAGTAATGCCCCCTGGGTCCACCGCACAGGGAGCACCCAGAGGGCATTCATTTTTATTACATTTTGGGCCTGCTGCCCACAGCAGGCCCAGGGAGCATTTATGTTTTTTAAATTATTAGGGCCAGCCGCCCACGGGGCCCACCGCAGGCCCTAATCATTTTATACAATAAATGCCCCATGGGCCTGCCCATGTCCCTGTGGGCAGGGGGCCCAAAGCTTGATAAAAATGAATGCCCTCTGCATCCCCCCCAAACCACGCACATGGCATTAGTTTTTATGTTTTGGGCCATCAGGGCACACGATGAGCCCAGGGAGCATTCATTTGTTTAAATAAGTAGGGCCCATGGGGCCCGCCGTGTGCCCTGTGGACGGTAGATCCAAACCTTGCCTAAAATGTAATGCCCCATGGGCCCGTGACCCAAAGGGCATTACATTTTTTTTTTCTTCTTCAAATGATTAGGACCCGCCGCCAACAGGCCATGCAGCGTTTCTTGTAAACGGGTAGGGCCCACTGCACACAGGGCAGGCCCTGTGGGCATTTTTTTTTTTTTTTTTTTTTACAGTATTAGGGCCCGCTGCCAACGGGGCCATGAGGTGGGTTCCAGGCTGTGTGTATATTCTATTAATATATATTTTTTTGTTTTTAATGATCAGGGTCTGCCGCCCAAGAGTAACACGGTGGGCCCTAGTGGCATTTGTTTTTTTAGCAAAATAAATTGCACCAAAAATGCCACAAAATTTGCATATTTGTGCCACAAAATGTGCTAATCCATTCCACAATATCCTGGGGGGTCTGTGACGAATGAAAGCTGTTTGCTGTAATGGCAGTGCCTAACATAGGCTGGGCTTCAAATCTAATTTCTATGCTGTACACGCTCAGCAGCATCTTTATAAAATGGCTACAGAATGGACCATTGCACTGTGTTCCATGAACAAGTTTCTTCAGAGATGGATCTATTTGATTTTTGGACCATTTCCCCAACATAAAAATAGCACCCTCGAAACCCTTCACCCGAGTATATAAACAATAGAGCAACCAGTACAATCTACAAGATGAGACCATAATGGGAAAGTAAGAAATCACTCATTTGGTACCCTACACCTAGTAAGAAGCACGAATAATGACTACATTCTTAGCCTGACTGCAATGCAAGAGCAAAAATAGAATCCGAAGAGTCTGCTGAACACGTGTGGGAGGGAAGAGCAGGGACCATGGCTGCAGTCTCAGGTGCAGTCAAAGGATCCTGCTCACTGAAGCATCTCCGAGCCAGGGGCTACCTTCTGCTATTCCTGGCTGAACGCAACACATCAGAACCAAATAATTTACAGCACTTTGAAATTATTACCAGTTTAATGAACTGTACAAGGTTGTATCGGTGCACTCGGACAGATGAATAAATCGTAAATGTTATGCAAGCGAGTTAATGAAAGTATGGCAAACATCCTGCTGGGAGGGTCTCCAGGGGACCTCTGAGAACGTGAAAATCTATCAAAACCCAAGATTCACAAATGCCAATAATGAGGTAGACCTCAAAGGCTCTTTTGAGCTGCTGTTCAGGCACTTCGCTGCAAGATAGGACTGCCGAATGGCAAAACTGCATCACAAAGTGGGTCAACCGCACTTAGCAGCAGCCACAAGGATCCAGCAAAGATCGCAAAGTCCTGAGCAAAGATCTTAGGAAAGGGTATCTAAATTCACAACAGTCTGTAGAGGAAAGAGAATGGAGGCAGAGTGAATGTACCAGGCAATTCCCGTGGTGGCTTACTAAACAACCGAGCACAATCATACAATATGCAGAAAGCAAGCACCCTACTTCACCTGTCTTACGAGGTCAAGGGCATGACAAGCGGTCCAGCCCGCTCCCTTGGCACTGCAGGACAGACAAAAGGAAGATGAAATAACTCAGTCAGTGCCCCTAGCGATAAGTAATAGATCAGAGACTGGTCTTTGAGGGGATGCTTAGCCATAGGGACCACTGCATCAGACTAGAAGAGCCGGTTGAGAGTGCAAGAGTCTCACGTTATGGGGGATTCTGGCTTGCACAAGCTTCGAGGCAGATCGCATCTGAAGAGATGCAAGGGAAGGTTTTTTGCATCTGTGGCCGCTGTGGTCACACAGACAACACTACTCATAAGGAGGGCATGGTTTTGCACTCTTAGGAGGTGGTGGCTGATGAAAGGAAATGATCGGACAGGGATGGAGGCATGGCCAGGAAAGGCTATTTTGTCTTGATGGATGTATATGTTTCGTAAAAAGAGGTTCTGGAGCATACCTTAATCACTCCCAGGTGCCCTCAAAGACTAGAGCATACTTCTGCCAAGTTACTGAAAGAAGGACAAGTAGACCCAGTACTGCCTCCTTTGCAACTTCAGACACATTTAGAAATACTTTTAGGCCAGCTGCTGAAGGTTGCCCTCTGGAGGTGCATGGCAAGGTGAAGAAACTGAACAGAGGAGTGTCTTATCTACTGCCTCCTGTGCCAACCCAGACCAGAGCTTGTAGTGCACCGATTTGTAATTTACTACAAACGCCCCAAACATTTTTACAGCTACAACCTCCCATTGCTTCAAACTGATGGGAGTTTCATCTTTGTACATAAGAGACCATACATTCTAAGACCATACTTTCACCAATGCAAATATAAATGTCATTTGGAAGCTAGGACGCAAGTGTGCGTGTTGTTGTGCATGTGTGGCCATCAACAAGCCGAGCAATGCTCCCAAAATATACTGCATTGGCTTATTGTAGGTGCCTTAGGTGCCAAACCTTGGATATAAAAAGTAAACGACCAGTGTCAAATAAGGGGGGTGATAAGACCAAGAATAAAAATCCCTATAGACCCTTCTGTGTCCCAAGCCTCCTTTTCTCAGAACAGAAAACTCGGAGCCACAATAACCCAAATTAATGAGGTATCCAGCTAAGTCCTGGGGCCTAGCAAAAGAGATTCCTTGCATGGCATAAACAACCAAGACTCACTGGAGGAAGAGATCACCACAGCTACACAACTGACCACGCTGCTAATGATTTGAGGATTGCACACACCAGAATACACAGACTAAGCTGCATCAACCATCAATGAATTGCATGCGTATACTTTAGGGAAGAAATCCACAGTATCATTGAAACAGAGGAAACAACCCCTATGTATTAATTTTCTAAGAGCCCTTCACTCACCATCAGGTCACCATAAGTTCAACTGCAATTTTTGAAGGCCGTTCTGTGATCCAGCTAAAACCAAAAAGGACGCATTCCCATAAATGAGATTGTGGAGACCTTGCAGTTATGAAATAGTTTAGGGTTTATCACGAGTGAGTGCGCCTCGCTACTTCTAGTGATAGGAGTGTTTACAGACTACAGACCTATTACAAATGTAGATGGCGGGTGAGGGGTTAACTTGGAAACTGCATCATTTTTTTTTTTAGGGTGGGAGTGCAAGGGGACATGGGGACAAGTAGATGGGGTGAGTCGATCTGCTGAATGTGAGGGGCTAAGTGACGTCTGAGCAGTTCCTTATTCAAGGAAAATGTACCTCACCATGTCAACTGAGTTTTGAGCTTATATCAAAATTTGAAGAGGTAAAGGTGTGGTGAATTACAAGAAAATGTTATTCTGTAGCATGTGGACAGGAGGGGGGGGGGGGGGGGGGCGCGACATGTGTTCGGTCCTGAAGTATTCTCTTTTGCAGTTCCAGACTGGGAGTAGCTGGTTGTGGTCTTGCAGTTGCTGCATGGGAGTTTCTCAGCCACATTTACAAGGAATATCAGCACAAAAGTCATGTACGGGATACAGAAGGACTTAAGGGAAACAATAGTGATGGACTGAACGCTCAAATTAAACTCAGCCACTGGTAACTTCCGGATCACATTCCAGTCCATTGTTCTGATGCCCATCATGCTCTCCTAGACCGGAAACAACCATATGCAAACAAGCCTTGCACTACTGAAACATGAGCAGTGCAGCCAAAAACTGACAGGTTCGGTCCAATCACACTGGAACAGGAATAACCCTGGACAGGTTTCGGTCTATTTGAGCCTGATCGGTAGGGTACAGCTTGGTTCCCGTGAGCACAGGACCTGCATTGCGGTATACCATTTGCACTGTGGAAAACAAAAGAGCAATGCATTCGGTTGTGGCCTTGCAAACAGCTTTGATTACTGTTGGGGAGCCGTACAGAATGACTGCAGATGGGGTATTACCATTATCCAGGACCTGCAACCTGAGGGTTGGATTGGGAAATTAAATAATGTATAATTTAATGTTGCATACAAGCGTCACCTATAACAAAGTTCTTTGGACATTTTTTGCAATCTTAACTTGAAGTGGCAGTCCCCTTACGGGCAGTAACCAAACCTGAGAAAACACTCCTGGATGGTCGGGGGCCAAGCTGAAGGTACTCACCCAATGTTTAAGATTTCAAGGCAAGTCTCGAGTCCGTGACGTTGGCCGATACCCGGAGGGCATGATGTCAGCAATTGGTGAATGGGATCACTGGCAGACTAGAAGCCCTCCAACGACCCCTTCCCCCACCCTACCACTTCGTCCTATGGTAGATCCATGTTCCTGGAGAATACCACAGCACCCACAGAAAAGGCAAGAGGAGATTCTATAGTTGGACCCAGAGACAGAACATTAGCAACTGCTCCACTTTACGGCAGGTTCATTTCCTTGCAGCAGACAGAAGGCTTCAGTTGTCATTAAGATGATTTCACCCCGTTTCTACCACCATTTTAAGGACCTCTGATCACAAGGAGTCCCTGTCCAGCACCAGGTTGGTCCCAATGGACTGGGGTGAGGAGATTCCCGGTGCAGGCAGTCTTTCACACTAAACAATTCTGCAATGTTAGCTGGGATGGGAAGGGAATGAAAACTGAGACCTATGTATAAAGATACATTTTGCAGTGGGATTCACAGAGGCTCAAATTCAACCACGTACGGGTACTATTAGACAACATTTTCTGTGTTGACTAGAGGGTAACCTGGAAAGCTTGTAGTGGACGCATGCATAACAGAGATAAGGACGACGGGTAAAATCCCTGATCCGCCTAGCAGTCCACAGCAGAAAGCTGTGAAGGATAGATGCATTTGTCCAATGCACACATTAAACCCTAACACAGGCTGAAGCCACACTTCCCTGTGCAAATATGCACCAACACCTACGCACCCACTGCACCAGGGCGTGGGACCACTTGGCAGGCGACACTCGATGACACTGCTTCATAAACCATCTGTTCCACCCACAGAGCACCAGAAGGAGCCAAGGCATTCTCCGTAGAAGATTGCAAACAGAATCAGGCAATACCAACAGACCAACCCAGCGACATTCCACAGTGAGGGAGCAAGATGGGTCCCGGGGGACGTACAAGTAGCGCGACTGGACCGCATCGGAACATGTTGATTTCATACAGAGATGTCGCGATATCAGGCAGCAAAGCCTGGAATGTAAAAGGGACGAGTGTCTTATTCCCAATCATGCGCAGAAAATACATTCTGAGATTAACTAAACAGGCCATGTAGACTTTCCACAAACATCTGCGTTTTTTATCTTTTATTTCCAGATGGCCGGGGCTTCTTGCTGATATCGAGTTTCCGATTTGGTCTCCTCTCCCGGGCCAGCCCAGATGTCGGGATTAACGCACTCCCGTGTCCAGCCTGTGCTGGCTGCGAGTGCACGGGCCGTTTCACTCAATTCCAGAGGAAGAGAGAAAGTTGAAATATTTCCCCCGGCATCACTTGCCGGGGAGCTGTAGCCGAATTACCAAATAAGGCAACGAGACGAAAACAGCAACAAGCTGGAGCGGGGGCAAGGTGTGGGGGCTACCTGCAACCGCAGAGCCGCCGGGCCAGGCACTGGGCCCACCTGGAGCCCAGTGCCAGAGCTGCGCCCGGACTGGCATTGCTAGAAACCATGACAGGAAACAGAAGTTCAGCAGAGGGCCAGGCACTGCCCAGCCAAACACCTGGCCTGGTAACCCCAATTTAGTACAGGATCAGATTCAGAGCAGTGTCTAAGGCACTGTTTACCTGCAGGGCCAGGTACTGCTCTCACCTGCTGCACACAGTACCAGGCCAATAACTAACCAATCACTGGGACAGGGCCCACTTGCCCAGTGCCAAGACTGTATCCGGACAGGCGCCATTTTAAACCCCTAACAGAACACATCAAATCAGTAGCCGGCCAGGTACTGAACAGCTCCGCGACTACCACTGGTATCCCCTCCCACAGCATCAGAGCAGCAGCAGGCCAGCTACTGCAGTCCCCTTGGACTGGCACTGGGGTCCAGCAGGAGCAACTGCTGCCCACCCGCAGCACAGTACTAGCACACCAACCACCTGGACAGGCACTGATGCCCGCCTTTAGTACAGTCCCAGAACTCATCCGAAAGGCACTGCTACAGACTGACTGCACAACTCCCGGGACTGGCACTGACGTCCAAAAATAGAGATTGGTGCCCACCTGCAGCACATTACCAGAACACCAGGTCAGGTGTTGGCCAGCCACAGGGACATGCACTGTTGGCCACCTCCAGTACAGTGCCAGAGCTCATCCAAGAGGCACTGCTATAGACCCAGCAGAGACATGTTAGCCAGGATCAGGGACTGCGCCACCACGAGATTGGCACTACTGCTACCAACCGCGCCCCCCCCCCCCCCCACCAAATCCCCTACCCTTCGACCCACATGTGGCACTGCACCAGAACACAGGCCACAATAACGGACACTGCTGGCCACCGCCCGACATTGTCAGAGCTCATACGAGGCACTGCTATAGACGGACTGCACAACGACCGGGACTGGCACTGGCGTCCAACGGGGGACATTACCCCACACCAGGCAAGGTACAGCCTGCTGCCCACCTTTCCACACTGTCAGAGCTCATCCGAGAGGCACTGCTATAAGCCCGACAACACAGACAAGTTCTGGGACTGCACATCCCAGGGCCTGGCACTGCCGCCATCCTGCAGCATAGTATCAGCTGGTAAGGGATTGCACAGGCCCCGCCCCCACTGCCGTCCTAAACTGTAATGGGCAGAAGAACAATGTGAATGACAGACCAATGGCTCCATAGCGTTGGCTGAAAATCCCCATTAGGAAATCTATTCTATCGATAATTTTAGTGAAATCAAGAGCCCTTGCCCGAGTGGAAACAGAAATCAAGACTTGTTCTTTGCACGTGGCTTTACACAGTCATTCAATAGACGGATGGCACAGGATCCAATGGCGCGCCCTAGAGGCAGGGGAAGAGTACTACACGTCTTACCTTTAAGAGCAAGTCTTGGCATGAGAGATTAGAGTAGCTACTCATCAAGAACCTATGGAAGTGGTATGTTAACACCTCCCATGGCAACCAGGTACTGCCATAAATTACCTCTAGCCCTCCACCACAAAACGGCTACCTACTACTGGCTCCAAAGTAATGTGAAGTACAGCTAGCCATGGCCGCAAGACCAGACTGCACTGAAAGTTACTACAACATTAAAGTACATCAGAGAGCAGTGCAGGATACAGTTACATGCTAGCAAAACAGTGTAGCCAGCACCACAAGGGAATGCAAACAAACATAGCTGGATAGACACTGAAAATGGTTAAAAAAAAAAAAATAAGCGCTGGTACGCGGTTCAGATATTTAACTGCATGCCAGGTGCAAGCACTCCTACACACAAAGTGACACCAGAAAGAGACCCTGAGACCCATTTGGACTTTTTTTCTCCGATGTCTGGTCACAGATAATTGCCCTTCCGCATTCCAGAATTCTGTATGCCCTCTCTATCCCACAAGGTTGACACTGGGTGTTCGTATCCCATCATTTCTGCATTGTGTTCATCTGACTGTGCCAGGCCTCTGGCTTGTGGGGTTATGATGTATGCAGACCTTCTGCTATCATTCCATCAGATGCTTGTCACTTCACCACCAACCGGGTCAGGAGACATGCATCTGCCCGGGACATCTACATGTGTGAGTAACATCTGCTGCCAGTGGGTGTTTGTGGCTATACTATGGATGCTTCACAGCTATGACTTTTGGAGAGACAATGAGACTCAACAAGGTCTCAATACTGACTGACTTAGTTATCCAGGACCCCGTGTACTTGGAAGACTGCCCTTAGCTTGGCCATCGTGCAAGCTACCTAGACTACCCAATAACTCCTGGAAACAATTTCACAGGCTCAGTCACAGATAATTTTTCCTTGACGAGTTTTAAGAGTTTTCTTCACAACTTTGAACTTGGGATCGTTACTGTGAATCAACCTTTTGAAATCAGTTACTGCTATTTGTAGTTTTGTATCAATCATTCTCGGCTGGTAGGTTTACTTGGGTTTCGTAAGGTTAACTTTAGCAGGTTTTTTTTTCCCCCCAAAGAGGAGAGGCTAATGACAAGGAGTTGGATCATAGTGGTGGCTCAAAATTCCAATTTCACCGATTTTGATGGATGTGGTGTCAAACATTTTACACCCTCTGGTGTCCAATAGAGGCATCTGAGTGATTTTCATCAACAATGATTTGACAGTGGCGAAAAAGAGGAGAGACAGCGTAAAGCTGGACAAAGAGCAACAAATCTCCCTATTAAGAACGGGATAAAGAGGGCAAACAATGTTGTGACTGAGAAAGAAGGAAATGAAAAGCATCAGAAGAGTGAAGGAAAGTAACAAGCAGGTCTTTTTGTTCCTTATTTAGACAAGAAGCACCTTTCATAAATTTTTTTTAAAAAAACTCAGAAGTCTAGTATCATTTACATCAATTAGCTGATAAAATATAACCAATGGAAGGGTCCTAAACACAGGGAGGGCTTGGGACTTCAGTGGGTACTGCCAGACACTGGAAATCTAGCTCAAGGAGGGTAGAACCAGGAAAAGAGATGATGGCAAGGAAAAACAAGATCTGGAGATGGAGCCTCATCAATTAACCCATGATCCCCTCTCACCGGGATCTTGAATGAAAGTGGATCAAATGCTAACACCCTGTTTTATATGGCTAGTCAATACCGACTGATTGATAAAGCTTGGACTCCGTTCGTTTAAGCTGGGTATGGGAGAGCATAAGAGTGGCATGGTAAATTAATAAAACTAAACATGAAAATAGTAACGTAGCCGTATACAAGTAGTGAAATGAAATGAAGCTTGGTAGGGTGAAGAAAACCTCAGATGTCAGCTATCTAAGCTGCTTAGTTTTTAGCCTTTTAAGTAGAAAGCCATTCTTTCTTTGAGGTGGAATTGAAGTGAAAAACATTAAACACTGCCCACCCTGGATGAATGCGAGCATAGACTCGACTGAAGACCAAGACCAGCAACAGCTCAGTCTCTTGAGGCAGTGACACCTGGCATGCAGCATCTTCACAAGCTATGCCCGCTTCAGCTATTTGCAATTACAAACATTAAAAATCTATTAGACCTTGGCATGCTTGAAAGGATGATGCTAGCTAACTGGCATCCGTCTTGTGTGGGAGCACAAAAAGGCAGAACTGCACTGCTCGTTTCAGCCTACGGACCATGGGACATTGGTAAAGACTGAACTACAAATACAGAAATTTGCTCTCCTGTTGACAGTCTAGTCCCAGATAGAGCCAAAAACTGAACAGTGCTGATCAAAGGTAAAAATTAGCAGGATAAGGTACCAACCAAATGGAAGGACCAGAGAGAGAGAAAACCGGCCTTAACTCCAATACCAAGGGCCATACAGAATAACTACAGAGCACCTCTCGGAGGAGAACGGGAAACCATGACACCCACCATCTGTCAAGCAGATCAACAGTTATCAGAGTGGGTCAGCAGAAAATAGCCTTGTTGTGACCTTTTGAGATCAGTGTTGCAGTTTACAATTTTATCATGTATGAAGGATCTTCTGAATACTCTGCTGTGCAGAAGATCTTGTGTGAAATTATTTCGATCCTTTGTCACAAAAGAAAACATGTTACCCATTGAACCCTTAAATTCCTTTGCTTATTTATTTGATCATGAAGAGGCTACAGTCCAGATTGCCAATCGTCAGCAAATTATCAGCATTTCAGTCACATTTTCAGTGACATCAGCAAACACATTTCATGGAAACCTTGTCCTAAGGGCTTAGTACTAGTTTCTTGATCCAAAATTCTGACAGTCCTCATGCTCCATATTACAGAACCTTTAAGGGTGACCCCATTCATCTCTAGCTTTCATTCTAGTCACTTACTTTTTACTGTGTATTTCAATTCCAGACCAAGTCAATACTTGTCTGTGAGTCTAAACAGCAGTCATTCTTGGGAATAAGGCCCATGAAACAACTGATATTTCCTAACTTCGGCTTTACATTGTGCTCCTATTTCAGCACTGCGTTACTTCTCAGCTATGGCCACAACAGACAAGACAATTGCATTTACAACTTTGAATAGATAGATATAACCACCACTGTCACTCACTGCATAGGATGCGAGCACTGAATTTAAGTGTTACAATTCTTAAAACGTCAAAGGTTATTTTCAAAAGTTTTTAAATCACCTGCATAGTACATGATTTGGTGCAAGTCCACTTCCACTTAAGTTACTAAACAGTATTTAACTAATTATGCAGGTCAATTGAGGAGTATCTTAAGAATGGACTGCATCCATCCATCCAAAAGCTATTCACTCAATGCAAACCAGTCAAATCGTCCAAACAGATTAGACATTCCAAGAAAATGCAAAAGTGGCCATATGTCAAGACCTTACTCAGATTGCTTTAAAAGGTTTCTCACACTGAAACTAAGTTTTTGGACACAGAAGTAGCACTTACATTTAAAACCAAAAATACTAATTTACACAAATTATCTCAGTGTGTACATGGGGTGATAGGTACTGTGGCAAGTGTGCCATTCACCCCGAGTAAGTACCAGCATAGTCCCCCTGCACGAGGGTCATTCAGACCAGATCTCCAGCTGCTGGTAGTATCACAAACAACAAACTATAACAACAATTACTCAATCTCTCTAGATTACAGGTGCTCAGTGGCACTTCGTAAGTCACCACAATGCAAGAACCTCCTATGAGTTTTATTCTGAGGACAGCAGTAATGTTAAGCAGTCTAACCTTACTCCTGGAAAGGAGAAGTTGGCTTAGACCTCATATGTTTATGACTGGTAATTATTTACTCCTTTTATTAAGGACTGACTCCATCCAAATGGGTTTCGCTCACAGTAGAGAAATATTTAAAAGGTGAAACGTTTGTCATCTATTTCCTGCGGTAATATTTTTGCAAAAGAACTAAATTATATTTACTCAGGTGAAAAAGATCACAAGACGTGTGGCATACACATAAGTAACAAGAAATAACATGTCACCGACAAGCTAAATGACAAGTTTGGCATCAGCACAATGGTTTTGGTAAATCACAACAAAAAAGTCAAAATAATGAAGGATAACAAAGAACTCTAATACAACATCAGCACAACTGGCATTGCAAAGCACCATAACTGACCGGGGCGACCAAAGATCAGAAACTCATTTGTCCTAAGGTAACTAAACTAGCTCGGACAGTGAGGATGACTTGAAATATGGCAAGTTAGTAAGCAGAAGCAGGAAGCTGCAATAGTTGACACAAATTGGGTCAGATTAGGTGCAGGTGTTCAAGGAGTAAATACTTTGAAGAGGGGATTTTTTTTAATTATTATTATTATTTTTTTTTTTTTAGAGCATTACGGTTGGACTTTGCATCCTTGGCGTGGTCTCCCCTAATTTTTTGCCTCCCTTTCCCAGGTTGTTGATGCGTACTGGACTCTGTTTTTGCTGTTTTTGTTACTCTGGGCACTTCACCACTGCTATCCAGGGCTAAAGTGCAAGTGCTCCTGTGTAAGATGTATATGTAATTGGCTTTCCATGATTGGCATATTTGATTTACTAGTAAGTCCCTAGTACAGTGTACTAGAGGTGCCAAGGGCCTGTAAATCAAATACTACTACTGGCAGGGTGCAGTTTATGTTTAAGGTAGGACATATAGTAATGTGTTTCATACGTCCTGACAGTGAAATACTGCCAAATTTGTTTTTCACTGTTCCAAGGCCTATCTCTCTCATAGGTTAACATGGGGGTTACCATTAAATCTGATTAAAGTGTAGATTCCCTTTGGGAGCGGATAGACATGTGGAGTCTGGGGTCTCTGAGCTCACAGTTTAAAAATACATCTTTTAGTAAAGTTGGTTTTGAGATTGTGTTTGAAAATGGCACTTTTAGAGAGTAGGCATTTTCTTGCTTAAACCATTCTGTGACTCTACTTGTTTGTGGATTCCCTGTCTGGGTCAGTTTGACAGTAAATAACAATTAAGACCAAAATTTAAAAACAAAGCACTCATTTTAAAAATGATTATATATTTTGAGATAGTGTGTCCCTAGTAAGAAAGTTTCAGGTGAGCAAAGGCTAAGCATAAGTGGGTTTTTAATACATTAATGTATTTGTTTAAAAAAATGTTTACCGTATTACTTTCTATACAAGATATTCACAGAAGTAGCAGATATATTCCCAAATGGCCAGTAGTGACTATTGTTGCAAATTTTGCCTTAGAAGTCTCCACCCCCTCATTTAAAGAGGTTCAGACGCAAGTCTGAATCTAGGCTGAGATGCCCACAAGGAAATGCAACCTCCTCATGAATGGAGTTTGGCCTCGTGGGCAGAGATCTCCACATGCGGAGATCTCCTACCCTATAATAACCTTTGTGAATACGGCATGTGGAGCTCCCATCTACTTGCTTTGTTGTAGATGAATGAGGAGAATGTTTCATTAGGACCAGAAGGGATGGAAAAATCTGCTTGTGAGTTAATTTCAAACATTGAGTATTTTTATTCAGACAGGTCACTTCAGAAAAGCGCATGGAGGATAGATTTTTAGCTTTTTCTCTTGAGTTTCATCTAGGTAAGTGGCAAAGGTATTGGGCCTATACAGCCTACACACAAAAATAAGGGAAGTGTTAGTTCTTTAAGAAAAGGAATTGTGTATTTATAAATTGTTCAGTATACTAGGAGTTCCTTCCTCGCATTAGGAGAGTTCGAATCTGCAGAATAGCCCAGTGTTGCGATTACCTACAGCATGGAGTGGAGAGAGTGGGAGGGTGAGACAAGTGTTCATTTTAAGTGCTGAGTGAGAAATGTAATCTTTATATACAAGCAGAGTAGGATGTGGTTCGCAAGCATTCAATTCTATCCTACTCATGACTTCTTAATATGAGAGTAACACGGTAATAGAACCTGTGAAAGATTCGACCTGGCGGCCCGACTAAAAGATTCCAGATGCTCGGTCCTTACATCAGATGAAGATGTTTGGCCACAAACCATCACATTTCTCCTCAACTCAGACGTTACTGGTATCGCCATGAAAGCACCCATTCGATGGCTATGCACAGGTGCCTTTCCTTACCCCCAAGGAAGTCTTGGACCTCACAGAGACAAAGGAAATTGATTTTCTCTATCCCTTCCACAATAATAAGCTCACACAAGTGTAGGAGGTGTGAAAACCAACAGTCCATCCTTAGAACTATGTATCTTGTACAGGGAGTGCAGAATTATTAGGCAAGTTGTATTTTTGAGGATTAATTTTATTATTGAACAACAACCATGTTCTCAATGAACCCCAAAAACTCATTAATATCAAAGCTGAATATTTTTGGAAGTAGTTTTTAGTTTGTTTTTAGTTTTAGCTATGTTAGGGGGATATCTGTGTGGGCAGGTGACTATTACTGTGCATAATTATTAGGCAACTTAACAACAAAAAAATATATACCCATTTCAATTATTTATTATTACCAGTGAAACCAATATAACATCTCAACATTCACAAATATACATTTCTGACATTCAAAAACAAAACAAAAACAAATCAGTGACCAATATAGCCACCTTTCTTTGCAAGGACACTCAAAAGCCTGCCATCCATGGATTCTGTCAGTGTTTTGATCTGTTCACCATCAACATTGCGTGCAGCAGCAACCACAGCCTCCCAGACACTGTTCAGAGAGGTGTACTGTTTTCCCTCCTTGTAAATCTCACATTTGATGATGGACCACAGGTTCTCAATGGGGTTCAGATCAGGTGAACAAGGAGGCCATGTCATTAGATTTCCTTCTTTTATACCCTTTCTTGCCAGCCACGCTGTGGAGTACTTGGACGCGTGTGATGGAGCATTGTCCTGCATGAAAACCATGTTTTTCTTAAAGGATGCAGACTTCTTCCTGTACCACTGCTTGAAGAAGGTGTCTTCCAGGAACTGGCAGTAGGACTGGGAGTTGAGCTTGACTCCATCCTCAACCCGAAAAGGCCCCAAAAGCTCATCTTTGATGATACCAGCCCAAACCAGTACTCCACCTCCACCTTGCTGGCGTCTGAGTCGGACTGGAGCTCTCTGCCCTTTACCAATCCAGCCACGGGCCCATCCATCTGGCCCATCAAGACTCACTCTCATTTCATCAGTCCATAAAACCTTATAAAAATCAGTCTTGAGATATTTCTTGGCCCAGTCTTGACGTTTCAGCTTGTGTGTCTTGTTCAGTGGTGGTCGTCTTTTAGCCTTTCTTACCTTGGCCATGTCTCTGAGTATTGCACACCTTGTGCTTTTGGGCACTCCAGTGATGTTGCAGCTCTGAAATATGGCCAAACTGGTGGCAAGTGGCATCGTGGCAGCTGCACGCTTGACTTTTCTCAGTTCATGGGCAGTTATTTTGCGCCTTGGTTTTTCCACACGCTTCTTGCGACCCTGTTGACTATTTTGAATGAAACGCTTGATTGTTCGATGATCACGCTTCAGAAGCTTTGCAATTTTAAGAGTGCTGCATCCCTCTGCAAGATATCTCACTATTTTTTACTTTTCTGAGCCTGTCAAGTCCTTCTTTTGACCCATTTTGCCAAAGGAAAGGAAGTTGCCTAATAATTATGCACACCTGATATAGGGTGTTGATGTCATTAGACCACACCCCTTCTCATTACAGAGATGCACATCACCTAATATGCTTAATTGGTAGTAGGCTTTCGAGCCTATACAGCTTGGAGTAAGACAACATGCATAAAGAGGATGATGTGGTCAAAATACTCATTTGCCTAATAATTCTGCACTCCCTGTATGTTGAGGGACTCAAACCCACTGAATCAGTACACACAAGCTTTGGCACTTCAAATAAATTATCATTTATTATGTACTGATCTGAATTAAATCATAAGAATCAAATTATAAACACAATGGATCACTCAACAATTAAACATGTTAACGGTCAAGGAAGCAAACCCTAAATATTCAAAGACGCCTTGTTTGCTTCTTTAGAATTCACTACCTACCTTGCACAATATTACTAAGCAGTCTACTGTAAAGTCATGTGGTATATCCTTTATTTTCAAGCATCCGACCCCTAGTGCTAAACGTTAAATTGAACACCCACAGACCCCATTTAACACACTGCCTATATTAAAACCACAACACAAATGAGAATGCCACACGATAATGAGGTGCCAAGGGACAAGTCTACATGCACTGAAATGGAGAGAGAAGTGACACCCTAACTCAAAGTAACACTGACAAAACTGCAAAGTCCAGTCAATCAATCAGGTGTTATTTGTGAAGTGCGGCTTGTCAACAGAGTGGGAATCCAAGCGCTTGCTGTACGTGTTTATTCAAAAAGCTAGGTTTTCAGTCCCTTTCTGAAGTGGGTCAGCAAGGGTGCATGAGGAGGGGGAACAGGAGTTCCAGGCTTTGGCTGCTAGGTGGGAGAAGGAGCATCCTCTGGAGCGGAGTATGCATGTTATCTTTGTGAGGGCAATGTGTGCTGAGCGGAGGGTCCTGGTTGGTTGATGGAGGTGAAGGCAATGTTTCAGGTAGGCAGGTCCTTGGTTATGGAGAGCTTTGTAGGCATGGGTCAGGAGCTTGAAGTTGCATCTTTTCTGGATAAGGAGCCAATGGAGGTCCTTCAGGTGCTGGGTGATGTGGGTTCTCTTGGGCAGGTTGAGGATCAGTCTGGCAACTGCGTTCTGGATTCCCTGGAGTCTTTGCATGACTATGGTTCTGGTGCCTGCATAGAGTGCATTTCTGTAGTCCAGTCAGCTGGAGATGAAGGCCTCCGTCACTGCTCCATCGAGCCGATGGGAACCACTTAAAGATCTTTTGTAGCATGTGTAAGCATGCTGAGGAAATTGTGTTGACCTGGTGTTTCATGGAGAGTTTGCAGTTGAGAATGATGCGGAGGTTGCTGGTGTAATCTTTCCCTGTGGGTCCAAGGTCTGCTGGCCACCAGGAGTCGTTCCAGACTGTTTTGCCCATGTCCAGGCAGTAACACTTCAACAATCACATAGCAAAGCTGTCTCAGCAGCACCCAGACAGAAGTGCAAAGAGGCACTGTAAGTTGTGGTCAGGTGGGGAATCTTTAATTAAGCTCTGGCATTCAGAGGACACCTGTAAAATCTTCATCTATTGGTGCTTGTGCAAGATCTTTAATATGTTGGAATTTGGCACCAACTGACAAAATAATGGAACATACTGTAGCTAAGTTGTTTCAGAATTAAAGAGACTATGGTATAATTAACAGTGGTTACACTGTATCAGGGTCAATAGCTGCACCTCAAGGACTGAATCATTATAGATGGGTCTGAATGATAAGTAATTGCTTGCAACACTCAATTTTCTGCATTGTTATACATTTTATTTATAGGTAGATAGCACCCATACCACAAATCATTTTAAACCTTTTCACTCAATGTTTGATGAATTAGCACAAACCACAGAAAACCCAGAACAAAGAATGGGTTCAAAGATTATGCAAAGTGCAGTATAAATCTGAAACATTCTGAAAGTATTGTATTATTTAACAAACCTGAAATACTACCAAGAAACGGAAAATCTATTAAAAGGTCAAAAGAAACACAAGGGTTGCGCACAACTAAATACTGCAGCACGCAGAGAATCCTGCGTAGGCTGAAATCATTTTCCTTTACTGTTACTATTCAACACTTCAGGGTGTCTTGATTTTATCCAATGCAGCACAGCTTACTCTTTTTCCCTCTGAGACTCTTCCCACAGCTGCAGCGTAGGAAAGGTTATGGTTTAGCAATGGTTCAACTTTTTAATTCCTTAAACTCTTTTCTTCCGGATTGACAGCAGGAGGTCTGCCTCGCTGATCCAGAGGAATGCTCTTTCAGCTCAGGCGATTCCCAACGTAGCGTTCTCAGCCTTTCCGCCACTAATATTCTGCAATCTCCTGTGGTCTTCGGGTCCCAACAGCATTCTGATTTGCAAGTGGTGAAATCCTGGAGTTCCAACTGTAACCCAGCATAGATTGGTGGCAACCACAATGTAATGCAATGTAATGCTATCACCTCTGTTTCAACTTGGCATAAGGCAGTTGCTCATCAAGTTAGTTACATAGACACCCTATGCTTGCCCCTGCAAATTTTCAAATACATTCAATTTCTCCTCCCAAAATGGGTTAATCAGATCACTCTTACAGTATTTCTTCTACACTTAGTCGGTTTTGTTTTTTCCACACAGGCCACCAATTCCTTAAGAACACCCAAGTGGCCTCCTATCTTACAAGCCCTTGAGGCACTAAAAACTGACCACCCATGATCATAACTTGGACACATTTTTTCATGAGAAATACAGGTTACACAACATAGCATCACCAAGTTGCCAGTTACCCCTGCTACATATAGCAGCAAGACAACATTTCACAATCTTTTTCCACCCCTTTGATGGGTCTACATTGAAAAGGATGTTTCTTCCTTACTATGGTGGTTATGGGTGGAAATAAAGCTTTGGAGGTTTTGTGGTTACAATATTCCATATAATTGCTTTATTGTGACGCCACAGAACAAAAAATATAACGTTCTCAGCATCAGTGTTATTGTGGCAGGGTTTTAATGATATATTTTTCTCACCTTTTGGGGGTATTTGTGGTTTTATCACTGATGTTACCTCAAACAAAATCTAGCTAAGTATAGATTTTTTTATGAAGGTTTCCAAAAATGTACTTAGTTTCTCTTTTCCTTCTCTTGCAGTCTCCCCTGCCCCTTACACACACAGTTCATGCTATTCTCCAGGGATAATGTAGCTGTCAGGGAAATAAAGTGTCTGGGGTTAAAAGGGAGGAGAACTCCTTTGCCCAGTAAGTTTGGCTTAGTTGGTCCGACAAGTTAAGCCTGCACATTACTAGTAAAAGAGATCCTTTCTGCTCAAGTCCGTTATCACAAAGGAGTCAATTACACCCTCTGAAAATAAACAGAATGACACTAGAACACCAGTCTCACGAGGGGAAAGGATTTTTTTTTTTTTTTAATTAAATGCCCAGCCAAATCTTTTGCCAGCACTGAGACTCACCTGGTTAGGCCACAACCACCCTGAGCTGTGGTAGGGCAACTGGTGTATCCACCACTCTGACTATGCATCCTCTTCCCACTCTCCTCCCTATGCTCCCTCAAAGTGTTCATCCTCCTAGTCAGTCTTTTCTGTCTGCGTACTCCTCCTTTGTTGCTTGCTCCTTAAAAACCCTACCCTCAGCCTGCCAAGACCAACCCTCTTAATTTCCTCAGCCATGTGCGCCCTCGTCTTCACCTTTCCCCACTTCCTGTTGTAGTCTTTTTTCTGCTTGTTTGTACCCTTTGTTTCTAAGGTGCATCAAACCTTAAAGGAAGACACCATAGGATCGTCAGCATCCAGAACAGTAGGTTCTTCTTTTCAACCTCCTGTCTTCCCTCACACCACCTTAATTCTCTAAAGAGCAGCTCCCTAGATGTGTGCACAACCACCTTAAAATCTTTAGCACCCCCATGGTCATTCTCATTCTTTCAATCATCTTCAAAGGATAATTTTTCTGGCACTATCCTAATAGCTGGTAAGAGGAGACTTTCAATCCAACCCAAATCAACCCAAAAGTGATTTCTAATCGGATCCCAATTACATACCTACCTCTCTTCTCAACATTTACTAAAATTGGTGAGAAGTTTCTTGTGCACTGGTTTTCTGAGGACCAAGTAGACTTCCATATTAAGGATAAAAGACCTGAGAATTAAAATAGAAGATAAATGGGTTTCAAGCCTGATCTGGTATTGAAAGCTTGTCAGGTAGTTGTGTTGAACATTTACACGCAAGATCTCAATCACTGCACCCCCAGCTCCTTCATCCCGCTCTACTGGTTTGCTGCTTTTGACCTGGTTGGCTATTCCATCTTCTTTCAGCACATCAAGGAGGTAGGCTTGCAGGGTAAAGCCAGGATTTAGTTTTCCTCCTTACTATTGGTCACAAGCCAGTCTTTGGCATGTCCACCTTTCTCTGCTACTTGCAAAGTTCTTTAAGCACCCTTTGCCCTTTAGCCAATATTATCAGGGTATTTTGGGGTCAAGGCAATTTCTTACTCTGATAACACCGAATTGATTCAGAGAACTGATCAGCTGCTTTCTAAGTTCAAGATAGAATGCCCACATATCTTACTGACATCCTGCACTGGATGAATGGCAACTTTGACAACACCAAATCTTCCAGGGCAAACGTTCAGTTGCTCTGAATGGATTTTTCCTTGTCCCACTTTGTTCTGGCCTGCTTCTGTAGTTGACCCACCTACACTAAGACTAGGTGAAAACCTTGACCTCTGGCTGGATAAAGATCTCAATGTGGCCACTCGGGTCAAACTTGTATTTTCTGCTTGATGAACATCGTGAAGAAAATGGTTTTGTTTATTGTTCTCCATTTGACAGCCCATGTCAGTCTTATTTCCAGGATTTATAAAATAAATACCCGTTACCTATGTCATCAGAATTTACAATCTGCAAGGTATCAGAAGTTTAGAATATGGCAGTTCGGATGGTCTCAAAGTTCAGGAAATTAAACAGGTTAAAATAGGTTGAAGGCAATTTACACTATCTGCCATTCTCAAGACTAAAAAGATGCTTACAGGCATATACACACACATCAAAATTAACATGGGAAATGCAACTTTTTGACCCTCCCCGTTTCTTGGCCCCACTTGAATGATCACCCTGAAACTTTCCGTGCGCAACAACAATCACCAGCACACTTTTTGGGAACATGGAGAAGATTCGTCAAACTGTGCCAACGATATAGGCATGTCAAAAAACACTATATGGAAACATGGTTCAACCTATAACTCATTAGGAGCGACCATCAGTAGGTAATATAAACACATTCGAACACACCCCCTCTCTATCCTCTCATCACGTATTACTCTGGCGCCAGTGTAATTATAGCGAGGTCAGGCTTTCTAAAGTAAAGGCATTTTCTTCTTAACTTTGGCACAGTTTAATCAATCAAAAAATCTTCACAAAAAAAAAATAAGTTCATCCACTTTGGCTCCTTCATCGAAAGGATCATACTGATCCATCAATTGAAGTCAAAGAAAAACATGGGGTTCGAAAACACATTCCCATTCTAATTCTCATAAGGAAATTTGCTCCGCAATACCGAAAAAAAATAAACGGCTTTGGTCACAGAACATGTTTTTCAGGATTTGGTGTAAATATGTTCAGGAGTTTAAGGAACTTAGCATGAAATAAGGTACTCAAGTGGACATGAAGGGGTAACCACCAGTAATACTGATAAATGGACCGTTCGTGTCCAGAAATGCTACGACTGGCCAATTTAAAGGGAACTGGGTACCCTCAACATGAAAAATATATTGTGGCAGCCATTACAGATCTCGGGGACATGGTCCTTGTGTTCTAAAAGTGAATTACAAAAACTTAAGGGGGTAGAGTGAGGAAACTGCCACTGGGGCATTTGGGAAGGTGCCACAAAGTCCCCTCCTGACTCCTTTGATTGGTTGGCCCAAACACAGACCTCGTGTGGCAATTAGAGGACTCAGATGCTGTCACCTATCAAGGTAATTGTAATTAAAGTGTTTGAGGATCACAAAAAGTACATATGAATGGTGGTAACAGGTTTTAATCACAATTTGAATTGTTTGTGGTTGGTACCATAAAAAAAAAAAGGTAGAATTAGTGGTGCGCTCTAAGGTTATTTTACCCTGTGCAAAATGCTTTTACTCTACTGGGATTTGTCAATGTTAGAAAGAAATGTATGATTTTCTTTTAAGGGTTATGGAAGGTGCTGGCATAAGTTAAAATGAGAGCTAATTTTGCATAGGTTTCATATTATCTTCCTCAGCCATGTGAGAAAGCTTAATATTCCGAGTAAGGCACATACTTCCAACAGCAGCCAGTTTATGCCTCTGTTCTACTGCAGCTTCACCAGTGTTCTAATTAGAGCACTAATATTCTTTACGCCAAACGTGCTGCACACCTGAATGCCATCTCTATGTAATCAAAGCATTTTCCACAGTGTATACTGCAGTAAACAAGAGGGCTTTTTTTATGTCCTAGAAAGTACGCTTATTATCTTGAAAAAAAGCTAAAATGAGGAGACGTCTATAAATTCGAGTATCTTCTTCAATGTGATAAAAAAAAAAAAGACAGGTATGCTGAGTGAAATGTACTTCCAATACTGCCCCATCAGCTTATTTCCCCCGGAATATACGATGGAAGAACGCATGCTGGAACCACACATGCCTGAACAACATGGTCGCAACAACGACGAGTTGTTACCACAAGTGCCTTTATCAGGCATGCCTTTACAATGAAAAATCGTTGTAAAGGCGTGTATGGCACGGCATGCGTGGTTCCAGCATGCAACCCCACCAGCCCCCACCCCTAAAACAATCCTACCCCATCCCCCACCCCTAAAAAACAAACTATCCCAACCCCCCCACACAAAACTACAACTACCCCAACCCCCCCCACAAAACTACAACTACCCCTGCCCCTGCCCCACTTACCTGAACGTGTCCTCTCCCGATCCAGACTCCCTTTCTCTGCCTTTACCACGCACACGCGTTCAACACATGCATGGTTTAGGCAGAGAAAAAGAGTTCACACAACCGTGGTTACGCTTTCGTGAACAAAGCAGGCGTTAAAGAGTCGTGGTTCAGGCTTTTTACCCATTTCCTCATTGTTAGACCGCAGCTTCACCGCAATGTCCTAATAAAACTAGAGTGTCAACGTTCTGTATTAAACACAGTGTGGTACACAGGAATGCCATCCTAATTGAAACCAGGAAGTAAAATCTAAAGCATTTCCTTTCAAAATGAACAAATTGAGAGGATCATTTTGTCAGAAATTACTGTTAGTGCTCTAGAAAGCGAAAATGACTTTTCCAGGAGTTCTAAAATACCTTCCTCATCCAGGTCAGTGAAACATTGTAACAGGTAAAATGAAATGAACTTCCAACACCAGCAGCAGTTTGTGATCTAGCTCCCGAGTGGTCAACTGAAGCTTTGTTACAGTTCTAAATAAACTAAAATACTAACACGACAAAAGTGACACTACTGAAAGCTATTTTGTGGAATATGAGCTGCTGAATGTAAAGCCTATCCTGGTGAGTAGGTGGAAGTAAATTAGCAGTGAGAGGTTAACAGATAAAACCTATGGGTTAAAATGTAAATTAAAGTGTGTTTTTAGTAATTTGAGGCATAATGTATTTTTAAAGGGGCTAAAACGTTAAAGAGGGAGGTGTTCTGGGTAAGAACAAAATTCTCTTTCCACATCCATTCACTCACCTTAACTTTTGAAAATCTTTCCTTTTCTACAGAGACACCCATAATTTATTCGCCTTTTTCTGGACTATAGAACTCTGCACTTTACCCTTGCTTCCTAATGGTTAAGTTCTTGTGTACCTTCTTTCAACATGGCAAAATTGGTATACTTCTGATTATCTTGCCTACAAGCCTATACTTATTGCACCGAAAGTGTACCCAGGGCATGTAAGTTAAATGTGCTACTCAATGCAGTGACAGGACAAAATTGACTACAGGACTGGTGTAGCATGTTTAAATTAAAAATTCGCCTCTCAAAACAACTCCTTGTGCAGGCCTAAAACCCTCCTTAAATACTAAGTCACACTGAAGCACGCCTTACTGCCCATTAAAGCAAGGTGCATAATATTTAAAAGAAGGACCTCTAAAGGTTATTGTTCAACATATCGTTAGTGATTAGCACCCCAAAACCTTTCACTGAAGCAGGGTTGCCTGTTCGACTGGAAAGCATCTGGATACAATATTACGTTTAATGAATCTCATTTATGCCTAGGAAACAGGGAAGTTAGTAGTTCAAGAACTAATGCCCAAATAAATCCAACTTAATGGTAAAGTCGAATTTTGAACATTAAAGAAAATGTACTTCAGAAAAGTTAGTTTGCCTGTCTAAAGCCTCTGGGAACCAGCAGATGATAATCACAGCAGTTGTGGTTTGTGTAGAAGAAAAAACAAGTTTAGAAACAGGCAAATGCAAGCAAACCAGGATAACCACCACCACAAATCAAAAATGCTCAAACCAGCCCACACCCTTCATTTCCTTGTGCAACCCCTTTCCATCAAACCTCTGTCTCTTAACCCTCTTTTATCCATTTGGTATTGCTTTCCCTCTATCTCCCCCCATCCCTTGTGTCCGTTGCATTTAACCAGGAGAGCTGGGGAAGGTGACAGCGGCATAACAAGCAGCCATGGGCTCTCAATATCAACCTCGAAGGGCACTAGTCCTTGAATGAAATGCCTAGTGGAATAAAAGGCCTGTCCAGTCTCATTTACCACCAGAAAGAAGCAGCCTGCTGTTCTCTTCAAGTTGTTTTAAAAACTTTGGCAACAGTTAACTTCATAAAGTTGGTGACTTCAAAACACGAACCACCATAGACAAAACCAATGTTTGGTGTTAGTTGCCAGCAATGCGACTTGGTCAATACTGGTTTTGTTATGGATTCTGTAAATCTATATTGGAGGAGCTGCTGGGCCCTTACTAAAGTATTTAAAAAATGGTCTAAAAACAAAATTTGGGGTCCTAGAAAGAACACCTTGCATTAGCAGTCAAAGGCACCTAAGTGAACTACTACCCTATGCGTGGATATGCTTGGTGTGGAAAAGCAGGCAAGTACTGCACAAAAAACAAAATCCACTTTTTTCCAGAAACATCTCTTTTTGTTGAAATTGAGTCAAGTCCACCAACATAGCAACTTCAAGGACATAAGTTGTAAATTTTTGAACTCTGCACAAAGCCTACCACGTACAGAATAGCAGATTTTTTAAATAATACCCAACGTGCATGTGGTCAACACACCCTACGTTAATGGGATTCAATGTAGTCACAAAGCAGCAATGTTTGTAGATATGAACAACCAAATTCTTTGACGCCACTCTTGATGCTTTCACCTTTATTAGTAATTAGGGAGACCTAAAAACTTGGATGAGCATGTCTCATCCGGCTGAGCACTTCCCATTCTGGCAAGTAACCAGCTGAATACTAGCCATTTATCCAGGGCAAACAAAAATCCTTTTAGTTGATCTCAGTAAAGATGCAGGATACAATCAACTGTAATCGAGATGCCTTTCGAGGCAGGTATTTTCATTCAGTATAGTTGGAGGCGTGTATGTGCATGGCCCTACTGGGAACAGCGCGTGCCCAATTAATTCACAGGGCACTGGGTGAGGTTCAGCTGAAGCTTTTAACTGTATTTTAACGAGGTAGCATATCCTCTGTAGAAATTAATCACTCTAGATAGATCAAATGAAAGTCTAAGAGACATGCACCATAATAGAATGAGCTACCTCAGGGTTTGCAGCAACTTTGCACCTAAACTACAATCAATTCAAGTGCCCTTACATCAGAAGCAAAAATTCAGAAATTGTACTTTCTTCCAAGAGTCAGTGTACAGGAGTTTGTAAAAGCAGCCCTTCACATAGCCCGGCAAACGCAAGCAAATTCCACAGAATCTTCCACAATTCTCGATAGCACACAAAGGTGCTGTCTACATTGTCCCCCACATTAACACTATCCATCCTTACGATCCCCGATAAGCTTACAGGTGTAGCACAACCCCCCTTGGTTGAACCACAATTTTGAGAGATCGTAGGATCCGCACAACAGACCACCCTTTGTCCGCCGAGCATAGGGCTGAATGAGTAACCAGTGAAGCCACCAAACAGCCCATTGCCTTCATTTGGGGGGCATAATTCTAACCGCTGAACACCCTAGAGGTCTGTACAACTGCAGAAGAGACATGGCCTAGAAGAGCTTTTGAAAAATTCTGATGCTGGGCAAGTAGTTAAGCCCTCAATCTAAAAAAATGGTTAAAAGCAAACAAAAGTTTAGTAATAAAAAGCACACCATAGCCTAGAAGTCTGACATTTAGAGAATACTCTTTGGATTTGCTCCTTGTCAAAGGACAGAATGCCGCCACTCACAGCGAAGTTAGCCAATGGCTGAAGTGGGCTGACCTACCATGCAGAAGAAACGTGTAAATGGCAATAACAGACCAACTGATAGAGAGACTGGCAGAGAGCCCCAATAAGATTATAAATGCATTTAGTAAAATCTAAATGCCATGGCTAATGTCAGAAAAAGTCAGACCCTTTCAGCTTGTGCTCACTCCCCACAAGCCATTCTCTAAACCGCAGGCAAGGACAACAGAAGCACCCACCATGACCGTATGTACTGGGACAATGCAGCTGGCATCAGTGAATACGCGCTGGTACACTGTAAACACAATTAAAGGAAGGCAAACAACCCTTTCAGGCTTTTAAATGTATAATTGAAGATACAGAGCAAAGGACCCTTCAGCTGCTCACTTACACTGTTTGCTCTGCTGCAATCCAGAATCACCTGGGAGAAGCGCCACGGAGCCTCATCAATTCCCTGTGCACACACCAACATCCCAACCCCCACTGACATAGCATCTGTCTGAGCAGCATGCATCAGGTAGAAGTGCTGCTGTTCATTTGCAGTGTCTGGGTATAATAGGTGCTGGCTACTAGCCAGTCTGAGCTCCCTGCCTCTCCCCTCCTGCCCTACTTATCTAGACACCCACCCCTCCAACTAAACGCTGAACGTGGACAGATCCTGGTTTCACCAAATCAAGCATCAACACAGCTCTGACAAAGCAATGCTGGAAATTACCTCTGACCCATAGTAAGTCAAGGAAGTGCCCAGAGAGCACTATCCGAAACACATTTAGACTTGTTTATATGAACTTACCTGCATCACATGTTCATGTATTTGAGTGTTGTGAAGACTTTCTGGAAGATGCTTGTAAAGCTGTCCCTAGTGAGTCAGATTCTGTGCATGGTGTTCTCTTGTCAGGCCATTGGATGACTTTGGAAGGTTGAGAACTGGTAGGAAGCCCAACTTCAATGAATCCTTACTAGGGCCTTTTCCGAACAAGTGGATTGTCCTGTTCATCACATACCAATAACACCATTTTAACTGAATTTGTTAGAGGCAGGTAAAGAGATCTAAAGTCCACTCCCAGCAGGCAGGAGCATTTTTTAAGCTTTGGCCAGCAGGGATCGAACTTGGTGTTTTCTCCCCGTTGGTGGGAGATTTAAAGAGTGCTCCCGCCAAGCAAGAGCAAACACAGGTTTCCCTACCTGCCTTGCTGCAGGAAGGGAAACAGATATATCCCAGGGGTGAGCACCCCAGGACATAGTTGCTGGGAGTGCGCTCCCCAGCACAATTAGTAACTTAAGTGGTGGGCTCCCTGGTGCTTCTCAAAACCGAGGGTGTTTATCCCCCCTCCCCCCAAACACACACAATTTTTTTTTTGACTCAAGGGGTAGGCTTTCCCGGGCTCATGTAAAGAAAATAAATGCAAACCGCCTGTCGTTTTGTTAAAAAAAAAAAATTATCTCGCAAACGTTTTTGTTGATAGTTGCAATTTTTGACCTTTTTTTCTTTTTTGGCCCCCTGGAGTGGTTCCTCTGGGTCTTCCCCCGCCCCTCCTCCCAAATAGGGCCTTGGGGGGTGGGGGCGAGGTGTCAAGGTACTCTCTGATCCGATCAGAAAAGGCCCTAGTAAGGATTCATTGAAGTTGGGCTTCCTACCAGTTCTCAACCTTCCAAAGTCATCCAATGGCCTGACAAGAGAACACCATGCACAGAATCTGACTCACTAGGGAGAGCTTTACAAGCATCTTCCAGAAAGTCTTCACAACACTCAAATACATGAAACCTTTAGATACCCCCATTAGATATCAGTGTTACCTTTTACAATGGTAATCGAACCAAACACCAGTGTGTTCAGAGAGTTTTCTTTCCAAAGAAACATGCAAGGTTATTTCCAGTTCCCCAGGTCCGAGAACTAGTGCTCCGCTGAAGCCAAGGCAATCAGAAATAACATCCTATGCAAGCTGCCATGAGGCTTTACTCAAGTACAGTATTTTAGACAGAACATTCCTAAAACTTATAGTCAAAGCCACAAAATACTAACAGCTTTAGAAGTCACTGTGGACGCATTGGAATGTCAAGCAAAACAAAGTACCACCACACAAACTATTCAAATACCTTAAACACAAAGCAACAATGTTCTACAAATAACTATCTCTCTTGGCAGAGGGCATGTACACTGATGCAAGACATGCATAAGCATACATGAAGTGCTCCATTTACACATCTCAAATTACAAGACAATACAATCACAACAATTAATGGGTGATTCAAAACCAATATAAACCAAAACAGAATACCCGAGACACCACAAGCATAATAGGACTTGGTGTGTAAAATAAAGTTGTTAGAAAGCTACCCTGGCTGTCCAGAATGCCACAAGGCCTACTTGATGGTATTAGAATGCCAGCTGCTGTGCCTGGGTGAGATTTTGCAAGAGTTGAAGGATCGGATCTTGGGATCACTAACCAGCAGCCTACAGATGCTGTGTATCTTAGCTGGCATTGCAGTCAGGCCTCAAAGGCAGTAGTGTCAGGAAGGGGGAAAACACCATTACTCAAAGCTAACACCTATTAATTGAAGGTTTAGTGCAACATGTAGGCTTTGCACTGTGTAGAGCAGCCAGTGAGGTCAGAGTAGCTAGTCAACTGATGTAAATAGGGGAATGAAAATCCAACTCCAGAACAAAGTGTTTCTAAGGCTTGTCAGACATTTCCCTGTTTGCTGCAGTCAGAGGATCCATTGAGTTGTGAGCTGATGGCCACAGAGTTAGCCCACTTATCTCCTGGTTGTGAAGGGGTCCTTCGAGTCTCCCAGCCTAGCTGCCACCAGCTGTAGGTTACTAGCAAATTTGGGTATTCTAGTTTGCTGGAGCTAATCTTGTAGGGCTGCCTTCTTGCAAACCCTGCTTAGCCTGCCAGCTCACAATTAGCAATCAGGAGTGGGGACACTGCTTCTCACTAAATCTAGGCGGTTAATATATTTTTTGCCCATCTTTATAGGCATTTTTCATAATCATACAAACCATCTACATTTCAGTGCCAAGCTGCCAAGGTCCACCTGCTCAGTCTGCCAAAATTAACAGCAAAGCAGCTTTCATGTACATTACATACAGTATGGACTTCTAGGAGGGAATGGCTATCGTTCGGCATCCATAACTTATCTGACCACAGTTAAACACAAACATTGGCAAAGCCAACTGGTACCATCTAGGAGAGCTACTGATTTTGGCAACCTTTTGTAGTCATGCTGTACATTGCGGTGTGGCTAAAACACATTTTTCAAGAGTGCTAAGACTCAGTGTTTAAAAAAAAAATTAAGTGCATTAGTACTGGATGCATCCTGGTCTTTTTTTAGGGTCGAGTCTGTGTTGCTCGCGCATGCGTATCGCAGCGAGACGCTTTAGTGTTTAGAAAAGGGCTCAGAGCCCTGTCGACGTCACGTCTGTTTTTCATTGGTTCGTGGGCTTGCCTAATAAAATCTGCTTGCTTTCATTAGTCGAAGACATGCATCCGTCATGCCTTTTCCGGTGGCTAGCCCTCCTCGAGCGCATCGACTAAGTACAGAAAACATGCGAGGCTCGCTGTTTTCTGTCCGGCTCGTGGACTACTTTTTCCTCTAATTTACTAGCGCGATTTCGCTTGGCAGAAGTCGAGCGCTTTCCATAGTTAATTGCACTTTTTCAGGATACGTACATAAATGCACTTTTGCAGATAGTGTTGTAAACTCCTAACCCGACTTTTCACCTATCAGCTCTAACATGAGCAAACGCGAGACCCGTTGCATTGCAAATGCTTGTTTATTATTGGAATCCTGTTGTATAACAGCCAGGTTATTATACAGCATGCCTACAAATTATTGGCAAAGTCTGCAAGTTCACGCTGGACAGCATGAGCAAACGGCAATGGCAGAGCCAAAGGTCTCAAAGGCGAAACCTACTGGCATTACCAAGGCACTCTCTCCATGTGAGCAAAAAAAAAAAAAGTTGAAAAAATCCCATTACATAAAGAGTGCAATTATGCGCATGTCGATGAATAGTGAAAATACATTCAAAAGCGTATATCTTGTCACAATTAAAGCATTATATCTGTTGTCTCAATAATACATTTCAAATGCGAAAAGGGCTTCTTTCAAGTATGTGGGATAGTAAAAGATAGCTACAAATCAGAAGATGTTCAGCCAGGACGACAGGGAAGGAAACATTAAAGTAGGCCTCAATCACAGCGCAATCAGCAGAAGGACAGCATTAAACTGAAGCACCCAGAAAATGATTAAGGTCATCAGAAAGATGATGAAGCGAAGCCATCATGCACTGGCCAATTCGAAGGCAGCAAAAATGACTGACAATGAAGCACACAAATGTAAAGTAATTAGCAGGCTGCAAACTCCTTGTTGTATACATCTCGCAAACAAGGATGCATGCAGTGCATGCGCTGTTGCAGGTCAAAACTAAAGATAAGGCCCGAACATCACAACTGCAACAGCATCTCAGAAACAAGTAACCAAGGGCAGAGGGGGCAGACCTTAACAGTGACAAAGGTGAGCAGAAATTAAGGTGCTGCAAATATTCTCTATGGGAGTGGTTTGAACAAGTGTCAACCCAATGAGAATCTGCACTGCAACACAAGGGGGTGGGCAGTAAGGATTGCAGTATACTTTAGGATGAGAGCAGAGTTGTCAGCAAAGCTAGCTAATCTGTGCGACATCACATCCCATTGCTACACCGGAGCGTGTCTTCACCAGAGTGCAAGATAGGCGACCTGAGGGGTATCAGGGAAGCTCAAACAAGGCAGTTATGGATGGCAATGTGTCATCTTTTAGGTTCTTCCTTCTGATTTGTTGCCCGTATCGTTGCCAACCAGGCTTTTCTGCAGGCTTATGGCATGCTTCCTATGGAAAGCTCTGTTCTCAACCTCTGTTAGTTTTACAGTGACGTGGTGCCCCGCCCCACACATGGAGTTAATAGGTGCCTTCCATTTCACAGTGACTGTTTGGCTATCAACAAAGCAAGAACCTAGAAATGAACTGCCACCTCATTCTTTAGGTCCAAGAATTGCAGGGCGTGGGCATCCCAACTGTTTAACTTGGCTAGGCTGACTGGAGAAAAAGTACAGGTGACACAGAGCACCACATTTTACATATAGTAATGGTACTGTTGTGTAGCCATTTTAGTTATAGCTCCATATATGTTATTTTAGCAAACTAGGCCTGCCGCTGTGCACTTTAAGCAAGATCTATTTTATTAGGCTTCATTTATTATTTTAGCAATAGCCACATTTGCGGTCTTCTTTTATTTCTCTCTATCTAGCTGTTCTTTACCTAGGTCAGCACTGCATTCTTAAACAAGACATTTTTCACTCTGCTTCTCAAGGCTGCAGTAATATAGGTTGCCGGTAAACGTGGTAACGCTTTGTCTCCAGTGTTCATAGCAATCTACAAATCCTTATGTAGGGACATTTTCTCAGAACATCAGCTGTTTTATTAGAAACACACTTCTCTGTCCCATACACGTTAGAGGGAGATTCCAGCCAGATGACCACAACTGTATGCTGATTGCTGAACGCTGTGTTACAGCTGCTTATGCAGATTACAGGCCTTTTGCTCAGGTATAAGGGATGATGTCTTCCCAGGGGAACCAGAAGGGCAGAATTAGAGCTTAACATGCTGCGCTCCAACAGTCTAGGTAGGAATTATTTCAATGCTTCTAGTGACAATACGGTAGTGTTATTTTTATGCTTTAGTCTCCTCGTCACTTTTAATCTTGTCATGCTTTATCGTCCTGGTTATTGCAGTACATGCTTTATCTAAGATGCAGTTGCTTCATTAAAATCTTATTGAAACATACTGCCTCTGATTGTTCTTGTATATGTGAGACTAATGTAACCAAGAGAAACTGATGCGATCTGAGTGACCACAATTTCCCTGAGGAGTCAATTGTGTTGTGTGCTCCGCTGCACAATCATCCCTGCTCTTGGGTGGAGATGAGGCACTGCTAGTTAGCCAGAGCAAAACCTGGATTGGGCCGACAGGTGTCACCTGTAGTGGGTTCTGACTCTGTCCCCCCCACACCGCAGGCAATTCTGCCGCTCGAATACAGTACTCATTAGAATAATGAGAACCTACGCGACAGTACTATGGCCTTAAGCAGGAGTCTTCTCTAAGAAAATAAGAGATTTGTGCCCCAAGGGCAGACAACGTGTTGGCTAGGTTCCCATCAAGAAGGTCCCAGTAGGCATGGCAGTCTGAAACCCAAGTAACAGAAGGAGACATAATCCCCCACAACCCTTTGGAAAGAGCTATGCCTGGTTGGAGCAGCATTATGGTGTAGTGGGAATGAGCAAACTTGGATCAATTGACATGCAGACTAGAAGCATTGCTGAATTCCTTAAAGATCTGGGTTATGCTAGTGCAGTCTCTTCCAAAGATTGTTCACCGAAGACATCCAGATTAATATCAAACACATAGAATGGAGTTCTGTCAGGTAGGGAGGTGCCTCATACTCTCCCCTCCTATCTTAGAAAGATCTCCAGTGGCTCTATGACAAACACGAAGAGCAAGTGGGACTGCAAGGCACACCAATTGGGTCCCCCTTATTACTGCAAAAGGGCCAAGATTAATTTACCTAACCCTAATTGTAGGGACTGTAAACCAACCCAAACTTTACCAAAGTACTGAATGCCTTTTTCAGATCAGGACAGACATTGACAGAGCTGTTTCGATGATTATGCACAGTCTCTATGTAGTCATATTTATTTACTCCCAGTAATTAAACCATTTTCTCTAGTGGGGGAGGTGTGGAAGGGCCTGGAATATATAGCCTGCCAAGATTTTACGCAGAATCTAATGGTTCGAATTTAAGATTGCTATGGCCTGTATAAAGCAGGGTCAGTAGGGAATAGCCGTGGCTTGATTATCAACACATGATTTTCAGATGTAGCGCAGGTCAATCAGTACAAGGCTCTTCTAGGGGGAAAACACAGGCGATTCACTAGCACGAGACTCAAAGCACAAAACAGTGATGGCAATTAGCTGATTGCTATTTCAACCTAGACACAAAGCATAAAAACACACTAAATCCCCCTGATGGGAGCACTAGCCTCATTCTAGGCTGAATCCCAGAATTCTTCTTCCCTTCTAGAAAGGAAGTTATTTACAATTCGATAATGGAGCCTCTCAGATTGATTCACGCTAGTCTCCACACAGCAAAGTCTAAGTTTGGCCTCAAAAGAAAATGTTGGCAGCACTAGGTGCAAAGTTCATTCAAGACTCCAGCAGACTCAACAGCCTAGAACAGTCTTTCCAAACCTGATGACAGCCACAAGCATAGGCGGACTTATGTTCTGTGCAGGCTCCAGTCTCCCAATGCTAAGGGCCCATGACCTATGTCTTTACCGAGGACACATCAGGCCTCTTCAGCCTTCCGATGGCCTGTGTCTGTTGGATGCCCTCTCCGCTTCTATAGCGATAGTTAAGTTCTTCACAGAAACCTTGACCCTATGATCCAGGGTTACTGCTTTATTTTTATGAGGTCCTCTCCAGGTCACGGGCGGGGTCACTGACTTAGGCATACACCTGGGTGATGGCACTAGCTTCACATGATGGCCTCCTCCGCTGACCTGCGGCGGTGCCGATCTAAGCTCACAAGGGTGACTACCCTAATTTCCAGAACAGCAGGTGGATGACTCTAACTCTGCAATGGTCCCAACCAGACCTGGCATCTCACACTTCGCTCACTGGGATCCACTCAGCATAAACCCTGATGAGCCTCAATCTGTACTAGTGCTCTACTCCACCCAACAGGATCCACAGGCCAAAGGCTGCTGCTCCAAGATCAAACCAAGTAGTTTGGACTGGTGAGATGACACTCCCGCTCCCAGTAGGGAGACTAGCAAAGCTTGATGCCTAGCACTGCACTGCAAACAGCAGCTATAAGTTTTGATGATCTTCCCCTGTTGAACAACTAGCAGGACTCTAGCATCCTGCATTCTAGTCCAAATTCAGACATTGATTTGGTGTCTGGTCCTCTTATGATCCTTTTGTGGGTATCATCTACTTTGAAAATGCAGAAGCTTCTATAATTTTGAATGACCCTCAGCATAGACCAAGGGAGTAAGCAGAGATCACACTAGGTGGTCAGCCTCCATTGAAATATGCTTCACAAAGGTTCTAAAGTTTAAGCCTTCCTCTCAGTCTTGTTCCTCCCCCCCCCCCCCCCCCCCCAAGGTCCTACACTGCCACTACTAGACCCACCACTCTTACAAAATGAGCACAGACTAGATTCACTGACCAGCAACTCTTCCTGAAATCAAAGATATCCTTCATGTGCACGGAGGATACTCTGCTCCCCTTCTTTCAGTGTGCTTCCACCCCAGCCCTTGGGAATTTTAACAATTCACATCCCCTGTAGGGAGAGTGTGGTCCTTCACTAGCCTTCCAGGCCCCTGGCTTCCATAATGGAACCCGCAGGCCTCTATGGTAAGTAACATGCAAGGGCACATACATCAATGCGCACACCCAAGTATCACATGATGCCTGTTGCTATAGTCATCATGTAAGCCAATGGTGCGTCAAGTACACCGCAGCAGAACTTTAGATGAGCGTACCAGAAGGCACTACTCCAGTGAAAGGTAAAAAGGCCAGCTCACAATACTGATTCTTTCTAAACAATATGTACGCAGCCACCACCACACACTTGTGTCATTTAACTCCTGGCAAGGGTAATAGCTTTGCCACAATCAGGGTAGCTTTTGGTATACCCCTACTGGTCTAACAATAACATACTACCATGAGACAGGCCTATGTCAATTCACACAGCCATGATCCATGTTTGCCCGCGACAACAAAGAAAAAAATCCGTACCAGGGGTCCAGATATGCATGCAGATTCTGCACTTACAGGGGTGTACGTCCTTCACCATTCAAGGGCCTTTTGCATCACAACTCTGAACAGCCTGGGCCTGTGGGAGGGGTTGGCCTGACCTGCCCAGTGTAAATTCTAGAACACAAATTCAGTTACCACCCCCTACAATCCACAGAATGTGCACTCTCCAAATTGCTAAATGTTCCAACACTTGACTCGGGAATGCTCGTTGCTCAGTGTTTTGGGGGGGATAAATGCCCCTTATTAAAACTGGGGTACTGACTAGCCTGCCACACACCAGTACAAGTCTACCCTATCGAACAGTGACCAAGCCTGCTTCGATCAGGAACACCTACCCTTGGTAAAATCAGCCTTTCTGGTGTAAACAGAGAAATTAGTAGCAAAGACCTGACCCTCATTAGTGCTTCTAAAGCGCACTACTCCCCTACAGCGTTAAATGGGATTCTTGGAGCAAAGCTACTCCTGTGCTTAAGAAACTATTAAATTCTGTATAGAAGAAAAACCATGTGGACATGCCATGAGGCAGAAGGCATATGTGCACCTGCGCTCTAAGGAGGTTTCCAGCCCACTACTGCCTACAGAGGTAACAGAACCAATTTTTAGACAAATGTGAAACTAGTATATAAACAAGCACAACATCCAACCAAAGAAACTTAAACAGAGGTACCTCAAAAAGATACATGACGGAGTGGAAACAGAGGAATCAGAAAAGCTACTGAATATCATGTGGGGTGTTTTGAGCAGCCTGTTTTAACCCCTTCGCTGCCAGGCCTTTCCCCCCTCCTGTGCCAGGCCTTTTTTTTGGCTATTTGGGGCAGTTCGCGCTTAGGCCCTCATAACTTTTTGTCCACATAAGCTAGCCAAGCCAAATTTGCATCCTTTTTTTTCCAACATCCTAGGGATTCTAGAGGTACCCAGACTTTGTGGGCTCCCCTGAAGGAGGCTAAGAAATTAGCCAAAATACAGTCAAAATTTCGTTTTTTTAAAAAAAACAAAATGGGAAAAAGTGGCTGCAGAAGAAGGCTTTTTGTTTTTTTCCCTTGAAAATGGCATCAAAGGGTTTGCGGTGCTAAAATCACCAGCTTCCCAGCTTTCAGGAACAGGCAGACTTGAACCAGAAAACCCAATTTTTCAACACAATTTTGGCATTTTACTGGGACATACCCCATTTTTACAATTTTTGTGCTTTCAGCCTCCTTCCAGCCAGTGACCGAAATGGGCGTGAGAAACCAATGCTGGATACCAGAAACCTAAACATTTCTGAAAAGTAGACAAAAAATTCTGAATTCAGCAAGGGGTAATTTGTGTAGATCCTACAAGGGTTTCCTACAGAAAATAACTGAAAAAAAAAATATTGAAATTGAGGTAAAAAAACAGCAAATTTTCTCTACGTTTTACACTAACTTTTTCCTACAATGGTAGATTTTTTAAAGCAATATACGTTACGGCTGCTGGACTCTTCTGGTTGCTGGGATATATAGGGCTTGTAGGTCATCGAAAACCCTAGGTACCCAGAGCCAATAAATGAGCTGCACCCTGCAGAGGGTTTTCATTCTATACCGGGTATACAGCAATTAATTTGCTGAAATATAAGGAGTGAAAAATAGCTATCAAGAAAACCTTTGTATTTCCAAAATGGGCACAAGATAAGGTGTTGAGGAGCAGTGGTTATTTGCCCATCTCTGAATTCCAGGGTGACCATACTAGCATGTGAATTACAGGGCATTTCTCAAATAGAAGTCTTTTTTACACACTCTTATATTTGGAAGGAAAAAATGTAGAGAAAGACAAGGGGCAATAACACTTGTTTTGCTATTCTATGTTCCCCCAAGTCTCCCGATAAAAATGATACCTCACTTGTGTGGGTAGGCCTAGCGCCCGCAACAGGAAATGCCCCAAAACACAACGTGGACACATCACATTTTTTGACAGAAAACAGGGGTGTTTTTTGCAAAGTGCCTACCTGTGGATTTTGGCCTCTAGCTCAGCCGGCCCCGGGGGGGCAGAAATGGCTTAAAATAAATTTTCCCCCACCCCCGGAGCGACCCTTGCCTACAGGGTTACTCCCCTTGCGTGACATTGGCGCAAAAAAAAAACCCTGGTGGTTTCTGCCCCCTCGGAGGCAGATTGACCTAAAATCGGCAGATCATCAGAAATGGTCTAAATACAATTTGCCCCCCAGGGGAGCGACCCTTGCCTAATGGGTCGCTCCCCATCTCTAAAAAAAAAAAAAAACAAAAAAAAAAAAAATTGCCTTGGTGCCTAGAGGTATCTGCCTCGGCAGAAAAGGCCTTAAAAAAAAGTGGCCCCCTGGGAGCGACCCTTGCCCAAGGGGTCGCTCCCTTGTGCCAATTTCCCCCAAAAAACAAAACTCCCTGGTGTCTAGTGGTTTCTGTCCCCCTGGGGGCAGATTGGCCTCATAAAAATAGGCCAATCTGCCCCCAAGGGGGGAAGAAATGGCCTAAATGTAATTTGCCCCCTAGGGGAGCGACCCTTGCCTAGGGGGTCGCTCCCCAACTCAAAAAAAAAAAAAAAGAAGATCCCTGGTGCTTAGAGGTTTCTGCCCCCAGGGGGCAGAAAACGCCTTAAAAAAAAGCCCCCCCTGGGAGCGACCCTTGCCCAAGGGGTCGCTCCCTTATGCCAATTTCCCCCAAAAAACAAAACTCCCTGGTGTCTAATGGTTTCTGTCCCCCTGGGGGCAGATTGGCCTCATAAAAATAGGCCAATCTGCCCCCAAGGGGGGAAGAAATGGCCTAAATGTAATTTGCCCCCCTAGGGGAGCGATACTGTCCTAAGGGGTCGCTCCCCACCTAAAAAGAAGATCCCTGGTACCTAGAGGTTTCTGCCCCCAGGGGGCAGAAAATGCCTTTAAAAAAAATGCCCCACCCCCTGGGAGCGACCCTTGCCCAAGGGGTCGCTCCCTTATGCCAGTTTCCCAATTTCAAAATAAAATCCCTGGTGTCTAGTGGGTGTTTCAAAAGCAGGATTGCTTTGTAATCCGGCTTTTGAAACGCTGAGAGAGACTTCAAAGGGAAGGAAATACATTTCCTTCCCTTTGAAGCCTCTCTCTGCCTCCTCCACGTGATCAGAAGAGAAATGCTTTGCATTTCTCTTCCGAGCACGCTGGAAGCTGAGCTTCCAGCGCGAAGGAGGAGGCCTCTGTGACAATCAGCGCGCGATGCGCGCTGACATCACAGGAGGGGGTTGGGTGGTGGGGGGGTCAGGGGTGGAAGCGGAAGGGATTCCCCTTCCATCCACGACCCGGGGGTGTGGGTGGGGGACACATGGGGGGAGCGCGAGCACTCACCCCAGTTCCCGGGTGCAGGACGAGGTGATCTCGTCCAAGGCACCCGGGAACCAGTGCCTTGGACGAGATCACCTCGTCCAAGGCACCGTAGGGGTTAATCCTGAAACTTGCCTGTGTGCACCTGTATCTTACAGTCAACAGGGCTGGCTGCTCCAGTCAGCAGAAGCAGCAGCACTAAGCAATCCACCAAGACATCAACTACCATTCATCAACTGGTCTATGAGGGTGCAAAGCCTCCCACTGCATATAGGGAAAAGATGTAGAGGGAAAGGATAAAAATCTAAACTCAATAGGAGTACCTATTATTGGGCTGATTCTGGGTAATTTCAGGAGAATAAAATGCAACAAAAGAAAGACTACGCCCCATCAGGACAATCGAAGGGTTCCTCCCATTATATGAGGTCATCAGCAATCTGATGAGTTACCACTTGCGAGACCCCAGGCCCTGAGGGGTACCAAAAGATACGAGGTGTCATCTTTTTAGGCTTCAGGTGAAGTGGAAGCCAGTGCCTCTGTCAGATCTCGAAAGAAGGCTTGAGCCACTAGCACCGAATATCTGCTGTGTGGCACAATGGTTAGAGCGGCAGACCCTGATGCAGAGATCTGGCCCAGGACCAGGGTTCAATTCCCACCTTGGCAGGTCTTGGGCTCAATTCCCTTGGACCAGATAATTCTCGCCTCGGTGCTCCATCTAATTAATGGGTCCCACTAACTCTGGGCAATAGCTTGCTTAATCTCCAAAACCGCCCTCACAGCGCTTGGATGCCTGGCTTCACCCTGTGGCTGTCCAGGAGTGGGTGCCTCACAGGGAAAAGCCAGGAGGGGTTCCACAGCGGTATGCGTACAGCGCCTTGAGACACTAACGGGTGAGTAGTGTGCTATAAAAGTGCAAAGTTTACAGTTTTTTGCTGTCTATAGTCTCATCTTAAAAGAGCTGCTAATGGAGTAGGAGTGTCAACTCTTGCCCTGGACTGCTTGGCCTGCTGATGTTCCAATGTACGTGAAGCATCTAGTGATTTAGTCCAGTTGTTCTGCACACTCCAAAGCTGCTGCAGGATCAGTGAGAGGGCATGCCGCCCCTAGAGGATCTTTAATTCGTGCAGGATTAGAAGAGAATATTTCAGTCTCATCTTTATACCTAGAAGCAAAGCCCGCTGCTGTTGGAGGGCTAGCAATCTGGAAAGACAAGGAGCTGGTGGCTGTCCATTTGAACCATCACTTGTCATGCACCCTGTAGTATTTTTGCTACGATCCTTAAAGTTTAGTTTGGCAACAGTTGGTCTTGGCAGGGCACCAGGAAATGGCAGACTGGCTACATCCTGCCCCTCAGAACCCACAGACATACCAATCACTGATGCTGCTATGTCTGGAGCAGCCCTCTGGATCCTCCACGCTACCCTCAAGACCACACACTTGGTCTGTTAGACAATCGAGCTCTTGCTGCAGGTACAATGTCAGGCTGCAGTTCTTGGAATGCCTTTCCTGAGTGAAAGACTTTTGGCCACAACCTTAGGCCATCCAGCTACAGGCAAACAATTGTTAAGGCATCAGTCTTTGGTTCAATGCCAGTCATGACTGTCCCTATGGCTAGAATACTTGCAAACACTGGGCTGTCCCAGGCTTGGGACATCCCCACCAGTCACGCTGTCTTTAAGAAACTGGCCTGGTGGACAATTAAAAGCCTCTCACTGGTGGAAGATAAAACCACATTTGCAGGATGCAGCCACACCTGGATGACCATCAATGGCTATTGCACACTTGATCCCCAAAAATACTTCAGCCAAGGTTACTCTAGATATATAAAGGAGACTTTTTAAATATTGCCTAGGCATTTTACCATCCATGCTACATCTCCCACCTTGGCAGAGGGAGCAAGTCCCAACTAGTTGTCTGTGTGGAAACGGTTTGGAGGATGTGCAGACTTGCTCTGCACTTGGTTGTATCTGAAAATGGACGTGATCTGTCTGCTTAAAACACAGTTTCTCTCATGACAAATTCAAACATGGAGACAGGAAGTCCTGGCCTGTTTCAAACCAGAAGACCCACAGTTGAACTGCAAGCTGGTAAAAGTTTTAGGGTCTGTAGATAAGAAATTGCAAAATGTTTCCCCATTAATATCCCCTGTTTCAGCAGTCTCGGTAGTTGGGGGAGGCACCTGAGTTGCAATCCTCTGAATAGTCTTTACAAGTAGCACATTGTTAGACAAGCTTCCACAAGAGACATAGCAAGAGATTCTCTTTCACTCAATTTAGGGATACATTGCATTTAGCACTTTATCAAGCCTAGCCAACAAGGAAGCACAGCAAATGGGTGCCTCCATGGAATAAGGCATAGTGTAACATCTTCAGCATTGATAGGCCCACCTGCTCTATGGCCACATAGCTAGGCTTTTCCCTTACGTTTAGAACAAGATAGTGCTGATTAAACATGCACTTTTTAATGTGGTTTTATTGAATATTTAGCATTTGTTTTCATGTGGCTTGTTTTGTATTGCACCGGTTTTAATTAACTATGCATTTACATAAATTACTATAGCTAGAATAATACCAAGCTGGACTGGCTGGCTTTAGCCGTCTCATGGCTTTCAAGCCTACCATGGTATTGTTGATGGCCAAATACTTAGTGGCAGACAGAAGAACAGTGAGCTTCTCAGAGCAAGGCTTGCAGACAGCCTTGATCAGAATCCGGTAGCTTTGAAGGAGGCAGAGTTGTCCTCAGTTTGGTAAGTGGTGGGCAGTGTATTGACAAAGAGTCGAACCTGTCCAGTTGGCATTGTCCTCAGCTACAGAAGAGATCGGCACGGCTGGATGGTGGGGTGAAGAAGTAGTTCTGGCTCAAAGTAGAGTAACAAAGAAAAACTATGATAGACCGCTTCATTTAAGTGGGTCAAGAACATGAAGAGCCAGACAAAATAAAGCAATCATCTAGGCAGTATCAAAAATGCAAAAATGTCAAATTACAAGTATTGAGTGTACAGAAGGAGCTCCGCATTAATGCACATTGATGTACAGCATAAAGCTAATCCTTTAGGGTTACTGTGAAGTCTCCAAGGACACTGTGTGCACCAGCCCTCATTTAGGAAGGACATTCAACAGCCTTATTCAACTTATCAAGAATGCAAACCAAGGACTTCAACAGCAAGGCATTCACGCGCATTATGACGTAACTCAAAATGTAAAGGGCCGCAGGGTGCTTAAAATGAATTGCACAGAAGGATTTCAAATTAAATATACGTCAGAGGGGAAAACACATTTAATCTTACAAGCATGGGAGGAATTCATTCGGAGACTCGATGAGGCACTCAGGTTAGTGACTCCTTCCCTCTCTAGGTCTCACTAAGCTGGCTATGTTCAGATTTTACATTTTACTGTGGCTTGCTAAAGGCTCACAATAGGTCTTGTGTTCAGAGGACAAGCTTCTGTTTAGTTTCCCTATTGTACCAATCTAGCCAGATAGGTGGCTACAAACCAGAACAAAAAAGCGAAAGACTGAGTCCAGCATCATCTGTGAGCAGTTTAAAGCATGTTGAAACTTTAGTCTTTTGCAACGCAATGGTGAACATCCATTGCTCGAGTCTTATCCCGTGTCTGGTTGGGACCACCGGTCCTATATCTGCCCTCTCTGAGCTAGGGCACACCCTACTAAGAAGGTGGCAAAACTGCACCTCCAAGTTCCTACATTCCCACACTTCGACCCATTATGCTCAACTCTTGAGGATGTCATGATAGCCTTCACTGATGACTATGCAGCTGGTCCAATATTCAGTTTACCCAAATTCGATACACCAGTATTAAAAACCTTAAGGGATATACTTCAGAGACATCACACAGATACCACAGAGCCGGCTCACTCCTACAACACTTCGCATCAATATCGGGCTTGAAGGTCAACTGGCCGAAATCATGCCTCTTCCCATTCAACCCGGGCTTGCCGGACCCGAGACTGGTGCTGGCCGGAAACCCTGTCCCATGGCAACCTAGTACATTCAAATATCTGGGTGTCAGAATATACCATAACGAAAAAGACATATTTGAGGGCAACCTTGTAAGGGCGGTAACCTCGGTCAGGTCCCAAATGGCGATCTGGAGGACATTGCCACTATCCATGACAGGCAGGATAGCACTCCTAAAAATGGTGATACTCCCACGGCTTCTGTACTTTTTCTCTAACCTCCCACACTACGTCCCCCCCAGTTTCTTCAGGACACTAGAGACAGGGCTAAGGAAATGTACATTGAACGGCAGCTGCTGTAGGGTCGCCCTTAAAAAACTGTACCTACCGCCTGATCAGGGTGGGCTTGCAGTCCCCAACCTATAACAATACTATCTGGCAGCTCAACTCCAGTGGGTGTCTAGATGGCTGGCTGGCATGAACCTCACAGACACAGCAACAGAGGGAGGGCCGTGCCTACTCCAACAAATACAGCATTTATTCCACCCGCTCACACGCACACAGACCACACGGCAACTGTTTCTAAAAACAGCTCAAATGCTTCCGTAGATCGCTCTACCTCACGAGATCAGAGAGTCCCATTTGCGCGTGCCTTGGCACTGACTAGCACTCCAAGGGGTCCTAGGATCAGGTCCAACTCCGAAATGCGTGCATGGCACGAATTAGAAATACATACACTGGGTGACATTTATGAAGAAAATCAACTGCTGCCGTTCGCTAGACTCCGTGAAATGGGACTCCCGCCTGGTCAATTCCTATTGTACTGCTCACTGGTGAGGGCTCTGAACTCCAAATGGGGAGAAATCACTACAGCTCCACCTACCCACCTACTGGTCCAATACCTACAAGTGGTGGGCCACGGCCAATACCAAATCAGCTGGCTAGCGGACGCCCTGAGAATCCAAACTGCCTCCGACAAGGATGCACTGCGTGTAGCATGGGAAATGGACACAGGCGATCCCATTGCAATTCCGCGATGGAGATCTGCTATCTCAAGTCATTTCAACATACCACGTAATGCGCGATTCAGACTAATCCAATATTATATAGTGAACAGAGCCTATCTCATACCTGCACAAATAAACAAATACTTTGCTCGTCAGGACGTGGCCTGCCCCAGATGCCATGAGATTGGGGTGGATATGCTGCGGTCATGTCCCAGCCTGAACGCCTATTGGAGGGCGGTAATTGACAACTTATCTAACTGTATAACACAACACATACCATTCACATGGGAAACATGTATTCTGGGACTATTCCCAAGAGATAAACACAGAGCAGAGACGCGATTCATAGATCTAGGACTCATTGTTGCGAAACGACTAGTGACCCGAAGGTGGAAGTCCCCAGACCCCCCACCGATACAGGCCTGGAGACGCTCGTTTGAGGTGTGGGCGGGTGCGGAGGGTTTAGCACTTGCACGGGAAGAACCTCTGGGACCACGACAATTCCCGATCTCCACCTGTTGGAAGGGGTTCTTGCTACAGCTAAATAACACGGAAGCACATTCGATAGAAGAGGGGTTGGGCTAAGGCGAACCAGTATTTAGGAGTGAGAAAACCACACTATGTAGGAAGATAGAGTGTAGAACATTATTGGGCACACCATGGCATTGAGGAAGTAGAAAACAGCATACGCTGAACCTGGCGCATGACCCACCCCCTCACCTGCAAACAGAACTGTCACAATAGACCCACAACCTGGCATGAACCAGCTAAGCCTGAAATAATCACATAGATTTTGATCTCAGCACACAAAGTTATCATAGATGCTTTTCCCCCTTTTCTTTTTCTATTTCCTGTTTTCTTGTTAAGGTTAATCAATATAAAAATCATATTATCTGCTTTTATCCTCCTTCAACCAATCGCAATAGCCGGACATTTCAGACAGTAAAAATGGTATCCCAATAAAAATTGCAACTACATTGAAAAACTGAATAACCACGAAAGAACTATGTAACAAATGTAATATAACCATGTTGTCACCACTCCAACATCGTTTAATAATGTGAATACCACAGATTAAGATATGTTGTACTGAAACGAACCCCAAGTATGACAAAATGTAAAGCTTTAACAAAATTTTATAAAACAGATTTATGAAAAAAAAATTAAAAACCTTAAGGGATGCATCTAATCTACAAAGGATCGCTGCTCTATTTACACTAGACAGATTTTAACTTTTCAATGGAAACTGCTTCGAGGGCAGTTTATAATATTACGCTCAATGCAAAAATGCTGCCAGAACTCAGGCCAGTAATGATTGTACTTCCCTTAAAATAAACCAATATACTCAAAGGCACCCTTGGGAGCTTTCAGCATTAGAACTAGAGGCAGAGTATTTTATCTGCAGCGGCCATCTAAGGACGAAGAAAGGAATATTTTGTTGATTTTACAGCTTCCGAGACTTAATAGAAACTTGGAGCTCCGGCTCTCCAATAACAATGAACATTCGAAGAAGTCATGAAGCCACTTGTGAAAAAGGAAGCATGGTATGATAGATGCTTGAACGTCACTTATCAATGCTGTGATTTACACTTAGGCAGCTATTTGAACTCAGTTCATTCATGCACATTACCATATTCTACCTCTATATATATATATATATATATATATTTTTTTTTTTACAGTAATCTGAGATACTGCCGCAAACGTGCTTACTGCTGGCTAGCAAGGTTACTTCTAATACTCTTGAATGACTGAGTCTTCATATTACAGTAACAGACATCCATACACCAGCCAACGATGAGGAAGGATGCAAACTTTGGCCCTCGAAGTGGTGAGGTCGAATCGGCTAGGCTTTCTCCGGCAGGGTGGTGTGATTCCTATGTCTAGGTCATCTGGCAAATGCATCTCTCAATACACTGCCCAGACAGATTTGTTTGGTTAACTTTGCACATGCACATTAGTCTGGGCAATGAAACTTTGGTTCTTTACAGGCTTGGACTATAACTAGGCTGCTCTATTTAACCACAGTTCGCAAACCACTGAGGTCAGGCTGAAGAACAAGAGAAAGCAGAAATCGTGGAGTCACACGGCCACAGAGTTTTAGCTGCTTCTCAGGGAAGAAACAGAATATAAGGGGGCACACTGGCTCGCACAAGGGCAGCACCACCCGAAGATGGGGCTTCAGTGGAGGCAACAAATTGGTGGCAAAGCCCTCAACGGTCCTGCGGTTGCATGTAGGTCACTCGGAGGGAGGGAGGTTAGCCAGGACTACGGGCCGTTCCACAATAGGCAGTCCCTCATTGAAGTCTCTCCAGCAGGAAGAGCATTGATGCACTGGCCCTCAGGCATTAAGATACCACAACTGCAAGTGGGAAGGCACTGAGGCACTTGTGATGCTGTTTACAGTTGCTTGGATGCAGGACTGTGGTTTTTGGCCTCTAGACTAAGCATAGCAATAAGCTGGTAATTGGGCGTGAGCTCTGGTTCTAATGATTGTAGATTTTCAACATTAGTGTCTTGACTCCCTCCTGTCCCCATATTTGAGATGAATGAGAACGGTCTTCATCCTCAGTCCCTAACCCACCAGGGAAGTACTTAAATACTCTCCCCTCTGGGCCTTGCCTTGCTCCAAACAGGTGGGCAGAGCACTTCAAACTAAACCGTAAACTCTACTCAAGTTAAAGGGGGTCAATTTCTAGTGTGCCCTGCCAGTAGGTTTCCAACAAACAGTCCATTCATATTTTGCTCTCGACTTATAAGTAGAGCCAATCTAAACGAGTAGTCCCAGAGTGGCCAATCCAAGTTTACCTTTCAATATCAATGAAATGAAGAGCATCACAGCACTACTCCGATGGACAGCCGGGGGATTTTCATATGCTAAGTGTTGTGGGGGGACAAAGGCCCTCGAAATGACTGGCAGCTGCGCTACGACTAAATCGTGGTAATGACAGGCCACGCTGTAAAGGCATGTTTATTCAGCAAACATTGCACAGTTTCCAGGATGCTGACTGCGTAATCTTCGGAAGTATCACTTTTGGCTTGAACTTTAACATCACAGCCTTCCAGCGCCATCTAACAGGACTTTTATGTACTGCTTTCTGTACCACTCAGAGGTCTCTAACGCTGTCAAGCAAGGGCACAGAAGCAAGTTAAGATGTGAACTCCGAAGAGTGGATGTCAAAGAGAAACAATTAACTTTTCTCTAATTTGATTTAATTCTCAGGTTCATAGGAGGAAAGCTCCGTAGTTTGACGCCCCGTGTCCTGAATGCTTTCCCAAGCCACTTGGATCACAGAACTCGGAGGACATTAAACAGCAGTTTGGCTGACAAACCGAGTGAAGAAGAAAACTTTGCAACTTCCTTGGCGAAGGCAAAAAAAAAAACCTCTATGGAAGATCCAACCCAGAGTGCAGGCAGAAATGAAAATAATCTCGTGCAGTGAGAGCCAGAGAAGCCATCTGCTATGGGCTGAAATATATATAAAAATATATATTTTTAAACTGCTTCAGTGTTCAGTAAACATTAGTCTGCTCATAACACTGTTAGAAGTCAGGGGTATGCAGAGTTAGAGAAATGAGTGTGCAACAATGCGTTTGCCACAATCCTGATCAGCAAAGCAGAAATCTATAGTAACACACAGAGCTATTAAAAACAGGCGTTGCAAAATGCGGTCATTTGATGAGTGAGCAGCATATCAGTGTCGATATGTACTCCCAGACTACTAATCACTCTCAAAGGAATGATCCACAATGTGCGGGCACTAAGTTTATCTGCTTTACAATCTGGCTTTGACCTGGATATGGCACTGAAATTCCACCAACTGAGTTTTGCGGCTATGCTCTCAGATTTGCAGACGACGGATGCGGCCACCATGTCGTGATGCTCCATCATTCAGAGGCAGTTCAATAGAAACAGACAATTGTCACCTGCAGGTAGCAGCCATATCCAAAATTACCTCACCATTGCTATACCCTGCACTTAAACCTTCAGGTGTGGGCACCGTCATTAACACATTATGGTATCCTTTGGCCTGACCCAGATTACATATGCCGACAGGCAGTTTGTAATCTCATTGTCCCCGGATCAGGGTGTCCATTGCAGGCAACTCAGGAATTACATTTTGGTCATGGTCAAGTGGATGGGACTAAATGGCTTATAATTGAATGGTGGGAAGAACTGTGATGGTGGTAGGGTACCAGTCCTCCCCTCTAGACCACTGCGTGGTGGGCAGTTGCTTGTTGCTAATCAACAGTAAAATAATATCTTGGTTTGATTTTACCAATCACCAGTTAAAAAAACTGTCAGCCTGCTGTTTCGACCTTTTCAGAAGCATCAAGAAATTCGTTCGATACATCCATCATGGCAAAAAAACATGGGTCAGGCTATTTTATCACGCTCTATGTTCATGCTCTTTATCTGGGGATGGCACAGACCTTGCTAAAAACTAAATCATTCAGTGGCTGGCCTGCGTGCCCGTATTCCTAGACCATCTGTTTCCTCTAACATAGTCCATCTTCACTGGCTACTAGTGGAAGAGCAAATCAAATGTAAGTCTCTTTGCTTTTCACTTTGTGCTTAAAAGCAGTCCCTACGGATTTTCTGATGGACGCTACTGGAAAGCAATGGCCTAACAAAGCCTCTCCTCAAGATAGCAGATGGAGAAACATGGAAAGCAGGCTATAAGGACACAAAAAATACAAACACTGAGCAGAAACAAGCTGCCCTGAGTACAAGAGACAATACATAAGGAGTTCGGATTATGCTGAAGTAGACATGCCTGTGTAGCAGAGCTACTGCCCGCTGGGCAAACCATTCAACAGGAAACAACTGGGGCGCATGGTTGTAATTCCTCTTGTGGTAGGCGGGCTTTGTGCACTTTAGTCAGTGTCTCATCTAGAACACTTTCACATCCAAGAAGGCCAGCCTAAGGTGACTACATGACCAGCCGTTCAGTGACTCCCACTTGGCTGCTACGTAATCTTAAGTACTATTGGTTCACATCTGGAGCTCTGGATCTGAAGGTTTTGTATAAACAGATGTGGTTGACTGATGAGCATTGTCTGGACTGCCACCACACCAAGGAAAGCCAGTTCAAGCAAGCTCAAGCAGTGACAGCAGATACTCCATAACTCTTTGGACCCCCAATACCTCTGTCGCCAACCAATCGGAACACTAGAAAATGAAAGAAAAAGGAGCGCGGGGAGCAGGCATGCTCCACTGGGAAGGGATGTAGCAGCGCAACCATCCATTTTGGCTCCGGTTCAGTGTTTGAAAGCCTGGAGGTAATGCTTGTTCCTGTTTACACGGCACAGACTTCTCCAAGAGCAGCTGAAATGAAAATTAACAGCGAACTGAAGAAAACCCCCGGAGCACAATACTCCGAGGAGAGCCACTGTTGATAATGATCAGAGATGGAAAGCAGAGCCCTACACAAACCAAATAGCTTTTAGATCTGTGCGTCCCCAGGATTCCCCGAGGCTGCCAACTCCATTCACAGGCATGGGACCCGCGTTCACAGCTCTAAAGGCGTTCAGCACCAGCCCCACTAACGCAATCACCTCTCCACCAAGGTCATTTACTCTAGTTTAGAGACAGAAAATCCCACTGTCCCCACACGACAGAGTAAACTCTAGTTCAAGTTTCTTTTTTAGTCACAAAATGAACTAGATTCGGGCAAACTATTTAAAATAACTACATTTAACAAGTAAACTTAAAACAAGTAAGCTGTACTTAGAATGGATTTTAGGCAGCTTGCAAACTACTCTAAGTATTAAGAAAAGGTCCCGAACTGTTAACGTACTACTCACGGATTCTCTACCCAATGGACAGAGCTAGCTCTATGATTAATGGAGGGTGGGCCGGAAAAGGGGAGTAGGGTGTGCGGGGGGAGGGGGCTGCATCCACGCACTGTTGATACTCCTCAGCTATAGCACCATCAAACCTCATAACTTACCACTAGGGAAGCCAATGCAGGACTAATCAGCTAACAGTTGAGTACAGGGAACCTCCTTGGTTTGCCCAAGAGGCAGGCCTAACTGCACTACAGAGGCGAGGCTGAAACCAGAGCCCCGATATCCTCCAAACAAAAGTAATTTCATTTATATCTCAGTCACGATAGAGCAAGAACCGTGCTCAATGATTGAGCACTGGGCAAATTAAGAGTTTCTTAGTGAGGAAATCCATAACGAAGTTCAGTGAACTAAAAAGTAATATAAATGAAGATCGAGGTGTAAAGCATCCTACTGGGAGGAATCAGATTTGCTCAAAGTACACCCCACAAGTATTAACCTGAAAGCACACTTGTCCAGCCCAGACCACTTCAACCCATGTCCGTTTTTGCTATACAAAGGAGGGAAGGGCAGGGAGTTGTATAACCACAAGATGAACGCCGTACACATAACCAGGCCTCCAACACAAGCCCAGTCAGAAAACTATAAGTACCCATTGGAAATCTGTTGACTAAGATTACGCTGGAAAAATGATTCACTACAGGACACCCAGTCACAAGCCCAAAACACTGGACAGTGAAGCTTTTGTCAAAGCAGCAGCCCTTATCCTACTGAATCCAGGCGTCTGTCCTCTTATGCTATGGGTGGTGCGATCGGAGCTGCAGAAACTTCTGTTGTAATCTGTTATAAAGTATTGATTTGATGTATGCATGTATGTAGATATATTTATAAAGCGCATTCAGTCTCACAAAGAGCATCGAAGCGCTAAAGTGTGACCCAACAAAGGGTTGCCAATAGGCAGAGATGCCGTTGCGTGATGTTTGGCATATAGCGGGTCTGTGGGAAGAGTATCAATGTTTTGTCACCCTGTGATTTTATTGTATGACAGCTGGAAATATTTATGGACCAAAGTTGGTGTGAAGGTTGGGTTTGGGCGAAATGTTTTGAGACTGCAAAGAGCTCTTTTGGTCTTTCAGTCGTTCTCAAAATAATGCTGATATTGCTTGCTAAAACTTGGGAGGTGTACCAATGTTTACTTTTTCTTAATCTCTGCTTTTGTTTGGTCCTAGGGAAAACAATAGTGAGAAGCAGGTGAGCCGGAGCCAAGTTAGAACTGGATAGATGGCAAGATGAGGAAGGCTTCGGACTGTGTCTTGGTTAAGGCCAGGCCATGTCACTGAAGACCTTGAGGACGAATATTTAAGGCCTGGTGGCTATCAATGTCTTCTTGGGAGGAGAAAGCGCACGAGGAGGATCACTGTGCAGGATGAAAAGATAATACAAGTGACTAACAGTCCTTCCACAGGTCTGTGGACATTTGTCCTTTCTAGGAATAAGGAAAAAGATTAATCCTTCTGAAAGGGTAAAATGGAACTAGCTGAGCCACGAGAGGCAATTGTCCATTTTTAATAGTACTGAAAGAATTTTCAGTTTAACCAATCTACCCCTTGCTTACTTGTATACATAACTAGCACCATGAAAACAGAGCGTCGAAATTGTGTCCTTTGGAGTGCCTAAGTCAGCATTAAACCTGTGGGCAGGTGTCAGAAGAAATGTCTACATTTGTGTTAGTAGACTAAGAATGGTAATGATGCAGAGAACTTGCACTGCAATGCTAGAGACAGTGAGGTGGGTCAGTGTTGCGTAGAGCACTGTTGAGATGGAGAGGAGAGTATCCACTGAAATTGTGCAATTTGCAATCTAAAAAGGTAAACAGTAACTTACCAGTGTGACCACACGCCATTACAAGTATACATGAAGAAGAGCCCTACATCAAATTCAGCTATGCAAGCAGTGGGGTCATACAACTATTGCTGGTAGGTATACCGTAATGTTATTCTTTTGTCTACTTCTGGTGTGTACTAAACGTTTGCTAAGTATGTAGTGTACTCACATGCAGTCTATACACCTGCTGAAATCCAGGCAAATATGCAGCATGCGCCTAGCCATTGATTACATAAATAAGTGCGCTTAGACTATTTCCAGTTATACATGCATGCAGTGTGCTCATACGCACATTAACGAATATACAGCATACTCAAACATCTTTAGTTGGGAAGCATTTGCTCTGATCTTTTAACACAAATCCCATATAGAACACAATACTAGCAACCTAGCACAAATGGTTCGAGGAATCCTCCAAAACAAGCCACTTGAGAACAAAGTCGAAGGAAGGCCAAAAGGTCTCAATAGTTAACTAAAACCACCATGAGAAAGTGACATTGGACTGAAGACAAACAGGAAGCCAACAGCCTCCTACTGAAGAACGTCACTAGATTTAGTCTCATGACTGCTGCCATGCCAACTTCAACGAACCGGAAGTGTACCACATCAGCACTGGAAGAATAACAGACGCAAACCGCTTAAAAAGCTAATGGACTCACAACATTGCACAGGAAATGAACAGTTCAAAGCCTGCAGCTGCGTGGAAAGCATCCATTAAAGAGTGGCAGCAAACATTCAGAGAAGTGGCCACTTCATCACTTTTCTACTGTCCAGGCAAGTAACCTGTAACACATTATGGAACAATTAAGAATCATGAGGTAGACTAACAAGTTAGAACATACAATTCATCTGTAGACCTTTCTTTGGGAACATGTTGCATGACTGGAGAACTAGAGAAAACAAACTATATAAAAAAGCACCTCCTCCTCACTGCACTTTGTCTTTAAGCTACTACCTGCTATTGCCAACTGCATCCACCAACAGAACCAGAAACTGCTTCTCAAGGTGTTTCTCTAGCTGGCATGCACCTTCCTAAGCCACCAACTTTCCCATTACTTCAGTATTCTGAATAACGTCCTCACTAGTAACAACAACAAAAACACACGTGTCAGGAAACCATTGTTGAGGTGCTTACACACTGCGATCTATGTGTACCAATTACACTTAAACCTATTGGTGTAACAATGGGAGCTGTAAAGGAAAAGGAGGCTGATACAACAGTAATGGATATAGATTTGGGTTGTCATTCATCCTCAAATAAGTAAGACTTATTTAAATGGCAATCAATCTACCACTAGCGTGACCGTGCACCACCGATCTGGTTCAGCGCCTTGAGACCCTGCAAGGATGATACCTCTAACTTGTGTTTTGATACAATCCGAAAGCTAATAAAATCAAAAACATTATAGAGAAACATTGGAAAATACTAACATCTTTACAAATTCCAAAACCTATGCTTTCATTTAGTAAACAATGCAACTTAAGAGAACATTTGGTGAAGGCTGCCCGCCAATGCCAGAAGAATAAAGATCTTGGAGAGATGTTGCGACTGCCCCCCCCATTAATGGACATTTCAAGTGCTATAATTGCACAGCTTGTAAGTTTACTAGTAATACTCAGATGATTACTATTAATGGTAAAGCAGAACAGGAAGGCTTTTCCAACTGCAATACAAGAAATGTGATAGATTGCATTCGATGCTCTTGTGACCTGGCTTACATTGGTCAGACGATTCAAATGGTTAAGACACGTATAATAGAACAGTGGTTCTCAACCTGTGGTCCGGGTACCACTGAAAGTCTGCAAAGCCTCCTCAGGGGGTTCATGACCGCTTTGAAAATTAACTAGCATTAATAATGTATATAAATAAAGTGACTAAATGTACAATTGAGAATTTTAAAACGTACTGTAAATGGCAAGCGATTTGAAATTGGAGGTTACAAATTAAATGCACGCCCTCCGATTGATTCGTGGGACCAGTGCAGATGCATCAAACTACTATTTTACGATGTGTGGCTTCAATTGAATTTAGAGAAACAACAATGTTCCTACTAAAATTAGATTTTTTTGTTTGCAATTCAAATAAAATGTGTTATCGTTTGTGTTCGATGGAATGCTTGTTTCTGTATTTATTTATTTTTCGATTCAAATCGACACTCCTTAGGCCGGGTTCCTCAGCTTTCATTAGTGACTCAGTGAGGGTGGAAAGGGGGGGGTGTGAGGGGGGAGGGGTGTAGGAAGGGTTCCCTGGATTCCAATAACAATGGGGGTCCCCGGGTTTCAGTAACGATGAAGTGGGGGGGATCACAGAAGCCAAAAGGTTGGGACCACTGTAGTAGAACATAGGTTGTGGATTAGGTGTGCCACTGTGGGAGCTCTCCGCGTCAAGCACTACAAAAACACGGGCAACACAATATTTTTTCGTCCGTGCTATGTGTAGCTGTCAGAAAAGATGGGGGTGCACTGGTCCAGCAGACCTTGAACCGTCTAGAACAGTGGTTCCCAACCTTTAGACTTCTGTGGACCCCCACTGTAACATCAATGGAACCCAGGGACCCCCACTGAATCATCATGGGAATCCAGGGACCCCCGTCTGAGTCATTACTGGGAGCTGGGGACCTAATTTGTCAATATTTGTTAATACTTTTTAATTTTCTAGGCTCTCGCCGACCCCCTGAGAAGGCTTTGCGGACCTCAAGGGGTCCCGGGACCACAGGTTGGGAACCACTGGTCTAGAAGCTAAGATGGTTGAAAAGTTTAGAACAGCAAGCAATGGCCTTAAAAATATGTGGGCATTTATTGCCCGAGTCTTCTGGAGTGTAAGATAGTAACCTTTCCATTTAAACTCATGTAGTAATTGTACACCTCCATTAGACTTAGGGTTGCACCACCTAGGGGCATTTTGTCTTCTCATAGGGGAACAGGGTACAGATAGGAGAAGTAAGATGTTAATGATGGTACACAAAATAACCATTTGGGTGGTTTGAAGTTATATTAATGATGTTATTGCATTGTTGGCAATAGGCATGAAAAATGTTTTTTAGTGTCAATTTCTGCTGCAATTGACGCCCAATGACATGTTAAACAATTCAAACTTTTATGTGGTGCGACTTTGGAATGTTACTGCTTACAGTCCTTATTACAAATACAAGCTTTGAGTAGGAGTTTGGTGACTAATTATATTACATTGGATTCTGCACTCTGATGAAAAGATAAGGCATCCACAGAGTTCATTCCCCTTTTAAGATGGCTGACAACAGGACCTGTGGTCGAGAGACGGCTCACTCCTGGGTTGTACCCACCTCTTGCGTAGCTGGAGAACACATCCCTACGTCACTCAGATGTGGATAACTGCCCACCAGGATTAAACTGGCCAGAAGCGTTCATGTGTTAGCGAAGCAGAGTTCAGAGACAGTACTTGGAAATTACAGGCAGCACCAATTTAAGGTAATCCCAGAGCATGTGTGTGTGTGGCTGTCGAACGTTTACTTACGATATTAGCATCTCCATGAGTGCCTGTTGTTTGAGACTATCTGTTTGCTAGGATACGGTTACCTGAAAGACAGATAAGGAATCCAGGGAGCCTCCTCTGTTAATGTATAAAGAGATGCTATTGTTTGGAAATGGGGAGTTACTCAGACATGCAGTGCCAATTGAGTTGTCATTATTTGATGTGCGACTGATAGTCGAGACCAAGAGGTTCATTCCATGATGAAATATTTTCGGGTGTTTGAACAGCTAATTGCCTTCATACACATGGTCAGCATGCATGTTTACCCACTATGAAGAAGTTTTGCATACTCTGGATAATTACGGAGGCCACATCGTGATGTTTTACGGTGGTATAATATAAGCACTATCTTAATTTGCGAGTGCACGATGAGGGATACACTGAATAAGTTTCACTCGTGGCATGTCTAAGTGAGCACAATGTCCTAAAGCTATGCTGGCACATCGATGTATCAACTTTATTCACAAACCACTTGTGTAGTGGTAGCAATGGCTTTTTCAATCTTTCTTTCAGCAGAGTGAAGGAAGAGCCTTTGCAGATATCATTTGTGGTACTCGCATGCAGTTTTGGTGCGGTGTGCACATGATGCACCACGGTTTTAATGGTTGATATTTTTCATTTGACAGACGTTTATAGAATAATCATATACCATTATTTTTATAGTGCATACTGTCTTCCTGTCTGTCCTGAGGAGGCTTGCAGTTAAAAGGCTGAAACGTGTCAACATAACATCCTGGAGGAGTCCACTAATAAACTGAATTAAAGAGATAGAATCAAGCAATGAGACCTACTGCATAAATACTGGCAGGACATTTAATCCCTTTACCGTGTTCTTGTCCCTGGGGGCTACCTCTAATAAGAACTGCAAGTACATAATATAGCAGCCTTTCTACATTTATTTGGAAGACTTGAAGATGAAAGATGTGTTCTGTATTCTTTGATGTGTCTAATTTTTGTTATGTGTAAAGTGTTAGGTTTCTGCACCTGTATGGTTTTTACAAGTTCATTCAATAAATTAACAGAGAAATGTGGACTATATATTTTTGTTCTAAGCAAGTGAAAGTAATAGGTGCACAAAGTTTGAGTGGAGGTGTGGAGCAAATAATTTTGGCGTATATTTCCCTAATGTGTACTATACCCCTTTAATAAACATTGACACCCTGGGAGGCCAGATTGTACGGTTTGTGTATTTGCCTCACATATATAACCTACAGTGATTATCATCCAACCATCCACTGACAACAAATGTAGAGACTCTAATCTCATTACACCTGAGAGGACTGTGCCTGTCCTCACACAATGCAGTCTCCAACCCCATGGAGTGTGTCTGGGGCCTGGCCTGGACAAGCTAGGATCTTGCAAATACTTGAGACTTTGCTTTGAAGTTTGCCAACTTCAAAGGCAGAAAGGGTTATAAGTATTCGACCCAAAACCCCAGACTTTTAGAATCTTTCTGGAATCAAGAGGAACCTCTGCCAAGGAGTAGCGCTGGAGGAGGAGTATTGTCCCTTTGCTGTGTTAGACTTGCCTGCAGTTGCTGCTTCTGCCTTAAGAGTGCAAAGGGTGAATTTTGCTGTGTATCCTGCTTGAGAAAGTTCTTCAAGGGCTTGGAGTAGAGCTTGCCTCCTATTGGAAGTCTCAGGGACACCAAAGACTTCAGGTTCCTCCACCTGCAGCACTGGGAACTGTGTGGTCTGCTGTAAAAGGAAAAAAAAAAAAAAACACACTGACGCTGTCAACGAAGCTATTGACCTGCACCATAACCTGCCGACGCTGCATGGAGCCGCACTGCACCCCTTGTCTCACCGACGTGGTCAGACAACTTCACCGAGCCGCTGCTCACACCGCAACCTGTGGGCCCTGCACTCTGGCATCACCTGCACACACCGCAGCCTGAGCCTCCCCGACAACACTCCTGCTGACACTCGTGCCGCTGCCCGCACCGTGGCCTGTGGACACCGCTCGTGAGAAGCATCAAGTACTGTCACGTCCCGCACTGCAGCCCCAATCCACCGATGCCACCACCGAGTCCAGAGTAGTCAGACATCCCTGTCTGCACCGGGCCGGTAGACTCTGCCCAGAGCCATCCCACACCGCCGACTTAGGCCTACCGATGACAGCGCTTCAGCAACGATGACGACGCTGCCTGCATCGTGATCTGGAGACACTGCACATCACACCGCCCTGCTTCGCACTGCAGCCCTGGTCTCACTGACAACGCTGGATGCCATCACTGAGCCACTGCCTGCACCGTGACCTGTGGGCACCACACCACACATCGTACTGCTTCGCACCACAGCCCCGACACCATCCACGCCAGTGCTCCTGATTTCATCAGCCCCGAGTTCGATCCGCAACACGTGTGACTTCAAGGGCCTGACGACTCCCGCACCGACTCTGCAGCCAGCAGAGCTCACTGCAAGGATCACGATGCCCTGAAAATCCAAGGTACTGTTTGGGGGTCTTCCCAACACCGTAGCTGGCCTCTGACACTGCTGCCGGCCTGAACTGTTGGTTTTGTTAATCATGATGCTGTGACAGCCCCAGGTGGAGTTATTGATTTCAAGGAACTGCAATTTTTAAGTTAATTCTTGCAAAATTCATATCTTTGTTACTTTGTCAGATTTTTATCATTTTGGTCTTGTTTTAGACAGATAAATAGTGGCTATTTTTCTTAAACTGGTGTGGTCCTTTTGTAGTGTTTTCACTTATTACTGTGTGTTATGTGCAAATGATTTACACATTGATTCTGAAATAAGCCTGACTGCTCGTTCCAAGCTACCAAGGGGGTGAGCAGGGGTTATCTGAGCAGGTGTTGTCTAAGTGAGTATCTCCCTTATCCTGACTAGCGTGAGGGTCCCTACTTGCACAGGGCTCAAACCGACTGCCAACTAGAGACCCCATTTCTAACCGCCTTTATCAGGATCTCGCATTTCAAAAATGGGAGAACATTGGTCTTCAGACTCCCTCAGAATAGGGCCAGTCGGTGGGAGAGAGGTTTATGAAGCAAACCCATCCATCCTCCTTTCCTCAGTGTATTGTGCTTGGGTACTTAAGAAGGAATGTGGGAGGAATGAGCGGTACTCTAAAATAAGGTGCAAGGCAAACCGCTGTTCTGCCTCAGTCACTGAATGAGGAACTGGCAGTCAGAACCTGCCCACCCACCACATCTCAGCTTTAACCCTCCCCGCTTCCAGTGTCACCACTGCAAGCTCTTTCTCAGAAGGTCATAGTGAGCCAGCCAATATTGTTGGACCACAGGGTCAGGAAAAACTTAAATTCCAACAAGGATCATAGGCCTCTGAGGCAATCACTGAGCGCTCCGAAGCCCTCCCCTTCTCAGGGCAACAGAAAGAAATAGCCCAAGGAACAGCAGTGTTAGAGCTCCGCAAAACAAAAGCCCTTCTGGACGCCAGCTACAGTTTGATCTTTAAAATTAAGATATTACATTTCTGATTGAGGGAAGGGAAAATCATTGCCTTAGAAGTTTATCTTCTTTGGTCAGTCTTGACTGACAATTTCATGTGTCGCACAGTGGTTTAGTGCTGTTAACATGCGTCATTCATCTACATGGCACTTCGGTGTTGTATCTGTAGAGAGTTCTGCCTCAGGTTTTCTGCAAAACATTGTGCTAGGGTAGGCGAACCATAAAAGTCTTATGAGACTAATCTAGTTATCCCTCTACTTCTTTCATAGACTCTCAAAGCTTTACCAGATGTCAATTTTGCAGTTAGTCATGAAGCGGGCTAACAGATGTTGTTTAAGAATAGTAGGCAGCACAGATGGAGAATCTAAATGTTGGTGGATTCAAGCATTGGTGAGTTTACAGAATTGCTAAAACAGCCCTTTGGTAAGAACAAAGGCCCTAGAGATTCGTTCTGCACAGTTGAAGCCAGTACCAATTATTTAAAACCCTAATTGAATGGAAAAACGATGAATCCCCTCCGTTCTAGAGATCATCTCTTCCTAGATTTAAATGATCATGATAATTAAGCGTTTTAGTATCGAGTCACATCAGGGGTAACACATGCATTTTCAGATACGCTATTACTGTCCTTGCTACGCTGAGCTGACAATACCCCTGATCTGGATTAACTATAAATGACAGAACTTTTTTCCTATCAGAGGTTCATTTGGTCTTCCCTAACCTGAAACATGGAAACCATTAGGCCTAGATCGTGGTCCAATGTCAAAGATGTGCCAAGGTTATGAACTATTTCCACTGTGTATGCTGCAAATGTGGTACTCTATACGAGTAGGACGAGAGTTAGTGTAAATATGCCTCTTTCACTTAGAATCATTAGGGAAAACTTTTTTCAAGTTTAATCTTAAGAATTCATTTGGGGCCGACTTCATGCATGATCTGAAGCTGTACCTAATTAAGTTTATTTTTTAAGGGACTGATCAAACAGCGCAAGTCTTTAATCTGTTCTAATGTAATAGAAGTTACATTACATTATTTTGTTCAGAATGCCAAATCATTGGTATGTGTTTCCTAGGAGGAAATACTGTGGGATTTAGCAACCTGGCTCACTTAAAACTTGAAATTAAAAATTACGATGCCTTGCTCAACCAATTTATGCTGAACTTGGGGTACATGGGGTTGAATGCTGTGCAGCCTTGCCCCTCAATACATTGAATCCACTTTAGAACCAATCCTTGACAGATTGCTCAGCGATAAGAGTAGCTAGCAGTCTTACATGCAGGACTGTGGGGAAATTATTCAGTGGTCTCTAAACATTAAGAATCTATTAATTCTCTTGCCATGCCTTGTATAATCTCACCTGATGAGTGCAAGAAACAGATTGCATCAAAGTATCTAATATAAGTTTGCTGCTTGATCATACAAGATATTGTCCTTTTCTAAAATATAATCATGTATCTGGTGTAAATTTGACTTGGAAAGCAAAGCTGCGGATGCAGTTTTACTTTGGATTGTGTACTCCCTCCGGGATGAAAATGGAAAGATGGGAAAGTGGAGGTTAGTCTCTGCTATTCTTGTGATGTATTGTAAAACATGCAGATTTTGTGTTTTGCCCAGAGTACAGCAATCCAAGAAACTGCATCTTCTTGCCTCTGTTCAAGTGACAGAATTTAGAGTAACTTAACCATGCATTGCTATGGTGTGTACCTTTCACAGAAGAAAAATGTCTATAGTCTGCTCGGGTGAACCATTAAATGTTTATTTTTCAAATTACGGTCGAGGCCCTGCAGCCACTTAGGGAAAATAACGGGTTTCCTTTTGTCCACCAATAAACTGTCTTAAACCAATAGGCTTTAATGAGATGACAACTTGGAACAAGTGGGGTAATCTTTTTTAATATTCTTATTGGGATTTTCAATATGACAAAGCAGTTTCCTTACATTCATAGCACAATCAAGGCACATATTACCTGTGACAGGATGTAACTGATCTTCCCGCTAGCTAGGGAGTAGAGTTCAAGCCCTCTTACATTCATCTCGTCTACTGGTGCATTCTCGGTTAATGCGCTATAATACCACCCCTCCCCCAATCTCGTAACAGTAAGTATCTAGTAATTGCACTAATCCTGCAGTACTGTTTCCAATTTACATTCACACGTAGTCTACAGACCTCTCTCCTACCAGCTATGTATGCCTTTGTCTACTCGTCTCCTGCTGCATGAGTATCATGGCACCTTCCCTCTCATACAGTTTAAAAATGGGGTAATTCCTGGGCTCATTTGTTCTTCCTGTCCACGTATAGGACGTGAAAGTATTCTTGGTACCCTACACGCTGGTGGAATATGTTGGGTTTATTCCTTTGGTGACCAGCATGAGAGCTGGAAGTCAAGTTACTGTCTGAACCGCATCAACACCACATCACCTGGGAGCAGAAAAAAATCTGGTTTGAGTTCTTCTCATGTGAAGGGGGGTCCATACTCACAAAAAAAAAAAAAAAATGCTACTATAGCAAGGTTCATACCATTTCAAATAGCCAAAAATGGAACAACTTGCTACCAATTTAGGCATCAATCATTTCGACAAAAAGCAATTTTAACACTTCAGAGTATCAAAAGTATATAATTTCACTGCTTTGAAACTGTAAAATAAATGCTCTATTTCCATTTGAACCGATGAGAAAAATTAACGGCATCAAGCTCCAGGCAGCTATGTAATGTAAATGTAAATGTAAATTTGCACTTGTATAGCGCACTACTCACCCGTTAGGGTCTCAAGGCGCTGTACTCATACCGCTATGGAACCCCTCCTGGCTTTTCCCTGTGAGGTGTCCACTGCTGGGCACCCCCAGGGTGAAGCCAGGCATCCAAGCGCTGTTGGGGCCGTTGTGGAGATTAAGCAAGCTATTGCCCAGAGTTGCAGAGTGGGACCCATTAATTAGATTAGGCACCGAGGCGAGAATTATCTGGTCCAAGGGAATTGAGCCCAAGACCTGCCGAAGCGGGACTTGAACCCTGGTCTTGAGCCAGATCTCAGCTTCAGGGTCTGCCGCTCTAACCATTGTGCCACACTTCTCCACAAACTCCCCTATGGCCTTACAGGATGACATCACGATGACATACCAGTGCTCTATTTGAGCCGGTGGTTACTGGTAAGGGCTGGTGGCACTCATTTTGGAACCGGCCCTGGACATTGATCGAGTGCAAGAGACAAAGCGGACACAGGGGAAAGAATGAAGAAGAAAAAAATGGAAAATTGAGTGACAAAGTGAGAAAAGCAGGAGTGAGATAAAAGGCCACGGAATGTCTGCTAAAGGATAAAACATGGAGGTGGAATCAAGCCAATGCACCTTCAGTATTGGGTATGCAGACATTCGGGCTTCAGAGCACAGCCTTGGGCACGGTCACCCATAAATTGAGCACAGCATATCACAAACTTAAGATACGAGTCACCTGCATATAGGTGATCCGAAGAATTACTGATTTATAAGAATCACCGACAGACCCATTACTAGCAGTAGCCGTATTGTGATCAGGTGACTTCAGTGCATTCTTGCAGAACTCAGTCTATGAGCTAGATGCAAATATAAAAATGAAATAGTCTTTGGGTGACTATGGTTTCCTCATTTCACTATTTCTGTAAATTTCCCGTTCCTCAGTACACATGCCAGTGAAACTTAGACTGCCCTTAGGGTGCTGAAAAGTTAATTACCACTCCAGCTATATTCTTGTTAGAAAGTTAACATGTGGAGGAGTTAAAATGTATCAAGACTCATTTGGTGATTCTGGAAATCAACCGTTCAGACCGATAGACTTTTACCAACATGGTTAGTTAAGTGGTCTGACCACTTAGTACACAAAACTAAGGCACAGTTTACTTCTAGCCTTTAACACAAGGTTCCTTTTGTTTGAGGACTGATGCCTGGGCTTACATCACTTGTTTCCAGGCACCTGAATTACACCAGGAGTCCGCCCACCAGCATCCCAAGCCTGTCTGCTAAGGAGACAACTCACAGTCACTTCAATACTTAACAGCGACGAGCTGCATTTGCTACCAGCAAAAATACTATACATTAACACACGCAGGGTAAAGTGGCAACCTCTGCTTTAGACATGCTAGCATCAAAAGATCACCGAGAGGTGGTTGCCTGCACCAACACTGGTAAAATACAAACTAGAGGACTCATCTCAACCCACTTCCACCAAGGATACGTTAAGCGAGTCCAACTCGTCCGCAGAAACAGCCACACTAAAGGCCAGGAGAGACCAGAAGTAATACAAACATCTGACGCACCATTAATGTTGCATTGTGTTTCAAGTGAAATAGTAAATGATCATGGTTCATGTACATCAGTTGGAACTGTGTAGCACCAAAGACACTACCGAGGTGAATGCATTGGTGTATTCTGCGTTATTCTGCTAACATCTGAACCACATACCGTAAGTGGTGTAGTGAGTAGCATCTAACGAGCAGGCATAGGATTGTGAAGAAATTTGGCTACCACCCTCAAGAGCGATGAAGGACAGACTCTTGGCCCGACAGTGGAATAGAGCTTTCGGTTTACATTTAAATTGCAGAGAACTACAGGAGATTTTTTTGAGCTTCGCTTTTTACTTCTACTACAGAGCTGGTTCGGGTAACCTGGAGGACCACTCGACTTTGATGGCAGTGATGCACGAAACTTGCCAACCATGCTTTATTTACTCGAAGGATTTTTTTTTTTTGCGTTGTGGACGTAGAACTATTTTTAGTGACTCCTTTGCAGGGGCTTTTTTAGTGCTGTATATCACGTTTTAAAACAAGTAGTTATCTTTGGAAGCACTTTCTGGCAGATACTCCAACTACAGATTCCTAAGCTTTAGAACATCAAGGTGCGAGACTAGATCCTAAGGTTTACCAGTGCTCCACACACCAGCAGCTGGCACCCTGCAACTCTCATTGTCTTGGTTTCATTCATACGTGACTAACAGAGCCACATATCGCTGCCATGCCTTTGAGCGGACGCCAGTTCATTTCTTTCCAGTTTGAATATGGAGCCAGAACTTAACTCCCCCCTTTTCCTAGTCTGAACATTTTTTGGTTATTTTTTTTTTCCCCCATCAAAAATGTTCAACCACTGTAGAAGGGAACTATGTCCCTTCCAAAAACTTACGTCGGGACTTCTGCAAACAAATGTCTGTGACAGAACCTTAGGTGTGTCTTTGGTCCATGGGCTCTGTACAAGACATCAAGTCATGCAGTGACCACAGGCTCGTGAATCTAAAGGCGATCCGGCAGCATGAAAGGAGGCCCCGTGTCCAGACACCAGAAGAAGCCACCCAAGTCCCACTAGAAGTCGAGAGCGCACATTCATTCGTTTTACAGGTCACGTTACAGTCCAAGTCTTGTAACTTTAAATCTAGGTAAAGAAGGAAACGCAAGAAATCCAAGTGGAACTCGTCCCCAGCCCGTCGGTATCACTAGAGAAGTCACGAGGGTGTCAATGTGCCACTGTCTCGTTGCCAGTCCGAGGAGCTACAGATCCTATAATTGATCCCGATGCACCCAGAATGTCCAAGGTAATCGGCTACAAAAACAAGAAAGTTGACTTTTTAGCCATCTCCTGCCTAAAATTATACCTTTGACCAACATTAAAGCAATGGTGGAAACGATTTTATTTTTCAAAGTCTCCCTAGTTTCAGAACAATGGCATGTAGGTGAAAGAACACACGTTTTGAAAAACTCGTGATGCACGAGGACCAAGAGTTTGAGTAAAGTTTTATTAAGCTGGAAACTGATATAGGCAGCTTAATAAATCAAATAACTCTAGGAAGTATTACCAAAATAGACAAAAGGAAAAATCTAAAGAATAATGAAAGTACTTCAGCTCTGAGGCCTTGGCTGCAGTAGTCTCCCACTGTGCTCTTTAAAGGCACAGGGGACGGATCAGGGACAAGCAGAGCAGAGTAAAAAGGGAAAGTAATAGTGCAGCCGGGAGGGCCCCGGAGCAAGGAGCCTCAAACGAGAAGTCACACAGTAGAACACGTCATCCCCGCTTCAGAGCGCTGGCGAGGACGGCGCATCCGCTCGCGCGGTGCCGTGCCAAGGGCGCATTCTGGACATTCCAGGGCACTGTGCACATTAGCATGCCACGGCTCTTCTAAGAGAAACTACTTTCCGTACCCTGTGTCAGGTTAAAACTAAATGTAAATGGAGAATAAACGGCACATTTCGGGGGGTGGGGGCTGGCGCCCCTTCCCCCCCGAAGCAGAAGAGAGCAACAAGGTTTATTTTAGCCCCACTTTCTCCTGAGAAGCTACATTTAAATGTAAATAAAATATGGATTTAGATTCAACTGTCTGGCCAAGAACCACGTCACGTCGCTTAGCAACAAACTAAACAAAGTGGCGTGAAGATGATTGGAAAGGACAAGACGCCTGAAGGAAGGACGCCTTTAAGCCTAGAGTTTTCTCGGTGTGCCCCTCGGGCTCCTCGCAAGTCTCCTGCCCTGGAGGACCAAGCCTCACTCGCCCTAACCCAGGCCAGAGTGAAGGGGTTGGCTCATGGCAGGTTTCGTTTTCCGAGCTCCAAGGTCCGCGGGGGGGGCGGCGGTCCTTACACTAACTGGAAACAGTGAGCGGCTCCGAAATGGCAAATCTATGCTGCCCTCGGGCCCCTTGGCAGGAACCCACAGCTGCACAGTCCTTGAAGCCTGGAGGCGTTTTAACTACCCATCCAAAGAGTCGGGCAGTGGTGGCTCTGGCCTGGGTTCTTCAACTAACTCAAAGCAGGCCATTGCATGTAGAACGTGCACGTCCTGTTATGCTCTAAGGTTTTCTTAATTCAAGTCAAGTTCACGATTTTAGTGCTATACAAAGTTTGCACACTTTGTGATTTAGGTACGTCGAACGAAAAGTTTCAGTGCACTGATGTAAGCTGCTTACTGCAAATGCAAGACACTTCACTATACTCAAATATAGTCTTAGCTCAGCTGAGATGGAAAATAATAAGACTTTCTCTAAGAACCGTTTGCAGTGTCTATGCACAATGGGTAACTATCCAAAACCTTACCTCTTCAGACAAACTGCAGTAAACGTAACCACTTTTCACGTAAACAAGAATAGGCACAAAAAAATTCCAACTTCTTTGAGTCCGAGAAATTCTCAAACAAAAGTTGGAGAAAAGTTTGCACAACCCTACTTGGTAAACGGGAACTAAAGGGTCTGTCCTCAGGTCACCAACGGGAAAGAAAAAATGGAGTACATAAGATTAGGTTAAGCAGATTCCCAGCAAGAACCTATAAGCAGGAGTGAGCAAGAGGGCTTCAGCCGCATCACTGGAAAAACAAACTGGTTTCAGCATCTGAAACAGGAGGCTTCACAGTGAGACCTGTTTTTGGTCCAGAGCTCGCCCCCCACGTCCGCAGCACCAACCTGCTGTCTCCTGCCTCTGACCCCCGCCCACGCTGCTGCTAGCGTGTTCGAGGCCCTCCTCCACCCGCAGGCATCCTCCTGCGCCTCATCCCTGGTGTCTAGTGGGCTCTAGTAAGCTTCACTTGACCCGTGTGCCGCTTTCCGCCGTCATCCTGTAAGTGTTTTTCCTCATTCTCAGCGCCTTGCCTCCTTGCGCTTCTGCCCCCGTCGTGCCCCTTCTGTTTGAGCCACTTTTCGCCGTCCTGTAAGTGCGCTTTTACTGTTTTCAAGCGCCTCGCCTCCCGCGCTTCTGCCCCCGTTGTGCCCCTCTGATTGCTGTTTCCCCGATTGTATACTGTGCCATTAGTGTATTTCTGTGTCTGTTTTGAAATTGTGACGGTTTTAAAAAATTGTGCCCGACTTTTTTGCCTTGTTTTTCGTGTTTTCGCCCCTTGTGCGCTCCCCCTTGCTCTCCGCTCCCTGCCGCTGCCTCCCTGCGGCCCGCCCCTCCTCGCGCCCCCATTCGCCGCTCCCTCCCGCCTCCCAGCTGCTCCTCCCTCCCCCCTCCCTTCTTAATGGCTGGCGCGCCAGAGGCAAGCCCGTCTGCGCCCGTCCGCGCCTGGCCCCCCCCCAGCACTCCCCCCCTGGTCCTCACGCCCCCGCACCTCCTGCTTCCGATACTCGGCCCGCGAACTCCTTGCCCTCAACCCTGGCCCCTTCACAGAGTGCTTCCTGGCCACCCCGAAGCACACCAAAGGACCTTTTTCCTGCCGCACCTGCAACTTCTCCTGCAACAGAACTACGAAGCCAGCAACAACCAATACAAACCACCTGCACTGCATCCTCCTCAACACACACTCCGCACGAAAACACGCCATCGAGCTCTGGGACCTGCTCGACACCACCGCCCCAGACGTGGCCTTCCTGACCGAGACCTGGTGGAACGACTCTTCGGCCCCTGACATCGCCATCGCCATACCTGACGGATACAAGATCACCAGAAGAGATCGCACCAACGGAATCGGCGGAGGGATAGCCATTGCCCACAAATCCACCCTCAAGATCCACACCCACACGGACGACACCCTCAAGACAGCCGAACACCTCCACTTCCAGATTCACACGGACCCAAACACTACCCTCAGAGGAACCCTCATATACCGCCCCCAGGACCAAGAGCCCCCTTCAGCGACACCGTCTCCGACCTCGCAAGCACCCACGCCCTCACCTCTCCAGACTACATCCTCCTGGGAGATCTTAACTTCCACCTGGAAAACAACAACGACGACGCCAACACCGCATCACTGACCACCAACCTCCTCAACCTCGGACTCCGTCAGCTGGTCCACACTCCCACCCACATCGCCGGACACACGCTTGACCCACTCTTCACCTCAAGCAACCACATCTCTTTCAGCCACACCTCCGAACTCCACTGGACCGACCATCACTGCGTCCACTTCTCCTTCAAGAAAAACACCGAACACCACCGCATCCCTCTACCGCCTCACCGCCGCTGGGGAAAAGTCACCAACGACCAACTAACCAGCACACTCGCCAAAAACCCACCACCCGAACCCACCGACCCGACCACCGCCGCCATCAACCTCCATCAATGGATCCTCAACTGCGCCAACACCTTAGCCCCACTCAAGAAACCCACCGCTAACCAAGTAGACGACGCCGAAACCCTAACAACCATGAATTCTATCCACTCGCTCTCCCACGGACCCGTGCCCACATCACGTATTCAACAAAGCCGACGCCACCATCGCCCCCAAACTCCGCAAGATCATCAACCTCTCCTTCAACTCCGCCACCTTCCCAGACAGCTGGAAGCACGCAGAAATCCAACCCCTCCTCAAGAAACCCAAGGCTGACCCCAACGATCTCAAAAACTTCCGACCGATCTCTCTCCTCCCTTTTCCAGCGAAAGTCATAGAGAAGATCGTCAACGCACAGCTCGCCCACTTCCTAGAAGTCAACTCCATCCTAGACCCCTCACAATCTGGATTCAGACGAAACCACAGCACTGAGACCGCACACACAGATGACAGACAACAAATGGACAACGGCAAAACCTCAGCCCTCATCCTCCTCGACCTATCTGCCGCTTTCGACACAGTCTGCCACCGCACCCTGCTAACCCGTCTCCACGAAGCCGGCATCCAAGACAAAGCCCTCAACTGGATCTCATCCTTCCTCTCCGACAGAACCCAGAGAGTCCGACTCTCACCCTTCTGCTCCAAAGCCACCAACCTCATCTGCAGCGTCCCCCAAGGATCCTCTCTTAGCCTAACGTTGTTCAACGTATACATGGCCCCCCTCGCACGACTGGCCCGTCAACACAACCTCAGCATCATCTCCTACGCCGACGACACCCAGCTCGTCCTCTCCCTGACCAAAGATCCGCTCACCGCCAAAACCAACCTCCACGAGGGACTAAAATCCATCGCCGAGTGGATGAGCAACAGCCGCCTGAAGCTCAACTCCGACAAGACGGAAGTCCTCATCCTCGGACGCACCCCCTCGGCCTGGAACGACTCCTGGTGGCCCACCGCCCTCGGACCCCCACCCATCCCAGCCAGCCACGCACGAAACCTCTGCGTCATCCTCGACTCTGCTCTCACCATGTCCAAACAGATCAACGCCGTCTCCTCTTCTTGTTTCAACACCCTCCGCATGCTCCGCAGGATCTTCAAGTGGATTCCAACAGGAACCAGGAAGACGGTGACTCAAGCCCTCGTCAGTAGCAGACTTGACTACGGCAACGCACTCTACACAGGCATCCCAACGAAAGACATCAAACGACTCCAACGCATCCAGAACGCATCCGCCCGCCTGATCCTCGACATACCCCGCTGATGTCACATCTCCCCCCCACCTGAAGGACCTCCACTGGCTCCCTGTGGAAAAAAGAATCACCTTCAAACTCCTCATCCACGCACACAAGGCACTCCACAACACCGGACCCACCTACCTGAACACCAGACTCAACTTCTACGTCCCCACACGTCAACTCCGCTCGGCCAACCTCGCCCTCGCCATCGTCCCCCGAATCCAGCGCAAGACCTCTGGCGGCAGATCCTTCTCCTTCCTCGCCGCCAAGACCTGGAACTCTCTCCCCACCTCACTACGCCAGACCCAGGACCTCCTCACCTTCAGGAGACTCCTCAAGACATGGCTCTTCGAACGCTAGCAGCACCCCCCAACCCCACCCCCCCCCCCCAGCGCCTCGAAACCCTGTCGGGTACATAACGCGCTTTATAAATTCTTGATTGATTGATTGATTACACTGCATCCCACCCTGGCATACAAGGGTCACTGCAACCAGCATTGCTCAGGCTTCTCTTGCCCTGCACGCCACCCTGTTCACAGCCATCTTCACAGCAGCTCCTTCCTGGCATACAGGGGTGAGGAGGTGGGTAGGTGCAGAGTGGAATCGGCATGCCGGCAATGACCCAATCGGTGCAGAAGCAGTCTGCTCACATGTCACATTGGGAGTCCACTTGGCTGGCCTGCCAACCGGACATTGCTCACCCCAGCTCTCTCCTCTTCCTCACAGGGTCCTATGGTCTTGGCAAGTAGGCAGGCTCTAGTGCTCCTCACAGAAGGTGGTCTTGGTTTCCTCGGGCGATGCCCATTCACCCAGCAGGGAGATCAGCAGGCTTTTGCCCACTGTTCTGGTCACAGGGAGCAGTCTCGCTATACCTCCACCCCACCCCACCCCCCTTCACCCAGCCAGTCCGGCTGCTACGCAGATGACATTTTTGGGGTCTCAACTTCCCGTCATAGTCCATTTCCAATAACTAAACATGATTCAGGGTCTAGGTTTTTAAAGTTATGAGGGGGTTCTGCTTCTTTTAAAGTGCATACTTTTCTTCTCTTCTACATCTTGAAAGGCCCTCTGTCACAGCAGGAGAACCTCCTAAGTGGATAATCCCACAACATAGGCCATGAGTGACTAGAGTGCACACCTGGATGTCAACCACAGTGATATGTGCATCAAAAGGTTAATCCTGAACACCTGGCCCTACTCTTTAGGATTACCTTATTAGCCCCATCTCCTTCTAGAAACGTGTTGCAGACACTTCTTTTGTGATCTCACACTGAATCAAAGATCACCCTTTGAAGTGTACAGGGACAGTCTTCTTACCTTCTCATACAGCAATGCAGCAATTCAGATATATGTTTGGGTATTCCTCTACGCCCTATGGCTTCACCAAATGGAACCCAGGGTCCTCCATGTAATGTGCCATTGCATATACACTTGCTCTCAGTGTACCTACACAGCGTGAATTATTGTCAACTTCATGTGTTTCACCACCCTAGGAGCACATAGTCAGAGCACAATTTTTCTATTGTATTGTGCCATGGTGTGATATGTGCAAACACACCCATTGCTAGCAAACATTCCCCATGTGCACTGCACAACACTTCACCCTTCATGTATTGAACTTCTTGCAAGCAAACATACACCAAACACATGTTCATTGCACACGCACAGCACATCTCATGTAATGTATTTCTCTCTGGTGTACATACAGCCAGTACATCTTCCTCATGCATGCCCTGCTTTATTCCTGGTAATGTACCTTTTAGAGGCACACATACATCCAGGGCAGAGTCCACCACCCCTGCACTGAACTCTGATTTAGGCCAAGGGGAAAGTTAAGCATTCAGCAGCATAACTTACAAAAATATAGGTGAGCCTATAGGGCTCACTACAGTGACAGGTTAAAACGGACCTGATCCCTACACGGTATGCTGCCTCCATCGCACCCATGTTGCTTAACTCTTGGTGGAAGGCAGCAGCCTTCCACCACTACAAGGGTAGCACTTTGGAACCACTTCCACCACTACAAGGGTAGCACTTTGGAACCCCTTCCAGTCCAACAAGGCTGCAATTCATGAGACAGGGCTATGTCACGGCACACGGACATTATCCTGGTCTGCCTTTAACAAAAATTAGCATTAGGGTCTGCTAATCCCTTTACTTATTTTTTATTATGACAGAAGGTGGAAGGCCATTTGCCCTATTCTCCCCCATCAGAGGCTGGGGTGGAGGATGAGGGGATGCTATACTTGTTCCTTTAAGGTTCTGATCAATTTTATTTTTAAGAACTCTGGGGACCGACTGAGACCTATAATGGCAGAAGTAAATTATGCCAATGTTTCTGTGGACCAACTTTGGGGGTCAATGACCAGAAATGGATGGTTGGAAAAAAAAGGCTCCCTTGTCCAATCAGATTTGAATATATGTAGTGTTCATTTGTTCCACGTAAGGACATCAAGCACCGATTCATTGATCTTTGCAGAACAGTTGTGCACTAACTGTCCAGATAACTCAACGTTTTTAACCTTTAAGAAATGAAAAAATAGTAAATTAATTTATTGAAAAACACTGAAATGATTTACCACTTTAGTGTTCATTTACTAATAATTTTTGCTATGGTTAATAAATATGCATTGCACTCGACAGACTGGTTGCGAGTTGAGCCCAGTGCAGGACCTCAGGTTTTAACAAGACATGACAAAAAGGGGTAAGCAGTTCTATGCAACAGGGACTGACCAGGCCCTATGGGGCAACTCTGGGGCTGAAGGCTGTGAACAGCAGGGGATGGCAACAGGGCCGGACCCAGCAACCAGTCCTCCACGGATGACCAACCTCTGCTTCATAACGCTTTCTACTAGGAGTGGCTGGGAGCTGGCTGCAGGGCCTAGCCAGTGGTCTTGCAATGTTTACTTTCAATTCTTCAACACAGGTCTTCTAATTGCTTCACCCTCCACGAACTATAAGCCACCAGCTCTCACCCAGTGTTATAAGCATTTTCATTCCCTGCATCACTTGGAAGTCACCAGCATCCGACACTGAGTGCACTGCACGCAAGCCAAGAATCTACATATTTTTTCATAGCTCCTTGGCAGTTAATTTCCATAATCACAAGCCATGTGTGCCACATGCCACTATTTCAGTTATAGTGAGCTAAGGAACATTGGCGTACCACGCAACCCCTGACTGTCACTGAAATCTGCAAGGCGTGCAGGAGTACTGCTAAGAGCTACCAGATTGTGTGTTTTAAATGTGAGGAATCTGCAGTTAAAAGTTCAGAACAATTTTAAACCCGCTTCAGCCAATCCAATCATGCCGTTTACAAGTTTGTTTGAGGTTTGGCACATAGATTTTTACAAAATAAACAAGCATTGGCAAATCAATAGGTCTCGTCTATGCAAGAGCGATCAGCTTTGGACTGGAGTGGGATGGATCGGACTGGAGTGGGATGGATCGGACTGGAGTGGGATGGATCGGACTGGAGTGGGATGGATCGGACTGGAGTGGGATGGATCGGACTGGAGTGGGATGGATCGGACTGGAGTGGGATGGATCGGACTGGAGTGGGATGGATCGGACTGGAGTGGGATGGATCGGACTGGAGTGGGATGGATCGGACTGGAGTGGGATGGATCGGACTGGAGTGGGATGGATCGGACTGGAGTGGGATGGATCGGACTGGAGTGGGATGGATCGGACTGGAGTGGGATGGATCGGACTGGAGTGGGATGGATCGGACTGGAGTGGGATGGATCGGACTGGAGTGGGATGGATCGGAGTGGGATGGATCGGACTGGAGTGGGATAGAGGGGTGGATTGGAGTAGTGTGGTGGACTGGAGTGAGTGTGGTGGATTAGAGTGGGGTAAGGTGAAGTGCCAGGGTGAATTGGAATGGAATGAATTGGGGTGGATTAGAATAGGGTGTAGTGGGCTGCAGAGGGGTTGGATTGAAGAGAAGTGTGTTGTATTGGAGTGAGGTGAATTGGGTTGGGGTAGACTGAACTGGGATTTGTAGAGTGGATTGTGGTGGGTTGGACTTAAGGAGTGGAAAGGACTGGATTGGCCTGGGGTAGGCTGGATATATTGGACTACTATGGACTGAAATGGAGGGGACCAGATTGGACTGGGATGGACTGGATTGGGGTGAGGTGGGTTGAATTGGTGAGACTGGGGTTGGTTTAACTGGGGCAGAATGAACTGGATTGGACTTGAGTGGAACAGACTGGGGTGGTACAGATTGAGTGTGGTGAATTGGGATGGGGTGGATTGGAAAGTTTGGAGGGGATTGGAGTATGGTGATTGGATTGGAGTGGGGTGGATTAATGAGGACTGTATTATATTGAGTGGGACAGTGGGAAAGGATTGGAGTGAGGTGGATTAGGTAGCAATAGACTTGATTAGGGTGGGGGATAGAGTAGGGTAGACTGGAGTGGGGTGCATTAGATTGGTGAGGGATGAACAGGGTTGGATTGGGGTGGATTGGATTGGAGCAGGCCAGTCCATTTAGGACTGGAGCGGGCCAGCCCGTATTAGGGAAGATTGGAGTAGGGTGGAGGGGTGGACTGGATGGGAGTGGGATGGACTGGATTGGAGAGGGCAGATTGTTCTGGACTGCAGTGGATCAGATTGCTTCGGATTGGGGCAGATTGCTTTGGATTGGAGTGAGGAAGACTGCTTTGAATTGGAGCAGTTTGGAATGAGGTAGATGGGACTGGGGCATATTCTTTTGGATTAGAGTGGAGTAGTTTGTTTTGGATTGGAGTGGTGCAGATTGTTTTAGATTGGAGTGGTGCAGACCTGGAGTGAAGCATATTAGATTGGGGAGGGTTGGGAGAACTGGTGTGGGGTGGACTGGTATGGGGTGTTATGGGGCGGATTGTGTGGGGTGGTTTGAAGAGAGGTGGATTGGGGTGTATTGCACGATTGTGTGTTAAAGCATCATTTCAGAAATTACACACAAAGAAACAACGTTGCTATTTAGAACAAGATAATTGTCATCTTTTGAGAACAGCGCCCAGGAGCAAAACAAAAGAAAAAACATGAGGGCAAAGTGAGAAAAAGACGACTTGGCAAAATAAAAGAAAGTTAGCTATAGAAAATGAAACTTTTCAATTTTGTCTGTCATGTTGGGTACATTTTCCCCAGTCACAAGCCTTCTATTTGCCGGGCACTAGAAGTTAAAAGAAGTCAAAGAACAAAATAGTACTGCAACCACCTCAGGAACAGCAGACTGGCACTGATTAAGTTGAATCAATCAGTGCTTGGACCCTGCTCCACACAGGGAAACAGAAATGTTTGGCCTTTAGTGACGTATTACAAGGCTGTAAAGAAGAGTGCCACACAACCAACAAATGGTAAGCAACATGCAGTCTCCGCACCCTTTACTGTACACAGTCTTGCAAGCGAGTTGCATGCACTCGCAGGCTCAACCCAAAAAATTTCTGTTTCGACAAATTAAACTGGCTTTAATTCTGAATTTACATTTTGTCAGGTAGTTCTTGACCCCATCAGACAGTCGTATTAAACCTTGAAGCATTTGTAACAGACTAACTACAATTCAACACTTCACAGTACATTTTGAAAAGAACATAAAATTAGTTTTGGGGCATTCTGACTCTAGGGTCAGTCCGGTGGCAGACTTTTCTGCAGCTCATCCCAATAGGACTGAGTAATCGTTTTTTTGAGAACCCCAATCTACACAAAACTTACGTTTTTTTTTTTTTTTTTTTTATAATTTATAAATGTGTAGAAACGTCAAGTCATTAAAACAGAAAATGAATAAAATGTGGACTGATCGATGAAGATTTAAGTAGTCATGGTCGCTAATCATACACACCCCCCCACCCCCAACTTGTTCACAGAAGTTCAGTTCCTGTTTTCAAACTGAGCCAGATGGCACACTGGACATCTTTTATTACAAGTTCGAATGGAAATTAAATGCATCAGCTGCAGAAAGCTCTCCGAGGGGCAGAGGCTGCCTTTGACCCCACAGAAGCTGCTGCAACCGTAATAGAAACGCACACAATTTCAAATGATGCAAAACTGTCAGCAAGCAATAAGTGAAATCCGACGACTTCAAAATACCAAGAGCACACCCGAGTGTGCCACATCACTTGGCTTTCGACAGAGTGAGCCAAGCACGCGCTCATGCGTGCGGACGACCCAATCACGGGGCAGGTGGGGAGGGGGCGGTCTGCGGTGGAAGGTTTTGATTGAAGATTACCAGTCTGCCAGAGGCTAATGCCAGCTGTAAGTGACCTACATCCAGGAAGCAAAGGCTTAAGCAACGCTGTCTGCCACGGAGTACGAGTTCTCCATAGAAACCTGCAGCACAGCCTGCACAACGAGGCTTCACCTGGCCACGGGCTGTGGCTTTATTAGTTTGTGTGTGTGTGTCACAGTACTGTAAGGCGTTTCAAACAAGGGACTCCTCACCAGCCCGTATCACAAGAAACCCACCTTGGCAGGTCCCAAAAAATGATATCACCTTGAATAGAGCACGGAGTCAGATCTAGCCTTTTACACACCAAAATAATCCAATTTACATAAGCTGGCATCAGGAGTAGCTTGCACCGCTGAGAATACCTAATCACAAGTGCTTTCAAGTCTCCTTTTCATTATCACTAGATCAGGTCCGCATTTCTTACACCAACTTACAAACTTCAGCACAATAGAAAGGAAAATCATGTATTTCATAGGATGGGAGTGCACTGGAAAGGTGACTGCAGGAGACAACTTACCAGTACAATGACAAGCTGCATTCCAAAGCGAAAGAAGTGTGGGCAATGGCCTTCATTGATTAAATACATTCTGCATCTAAGGCTTGTTTTTAACACATGGACCCAATATACAACTCAATACCTCTGAAGATCTCCGCAGCACCGGAATTTGTTAGTTCAGATAAACGTAATCCTTCTACTTCGAGATCCCCTTGAATTCTCAGGAAAACATCAGCCCTTGAAAGTCCAAGAGTTGCTTAGAGATAAGATTAAGAAGACTACAAGTTATTGCCCTCTCCCAAAACAGTCCCTCACTTGTCCAGTGATCCCAAGTGAAACTCCCAGCTATAGTGACCGATCAATGAATTGACCTCACCAATGACTCCGCCTGAGGCACTCCGCTTCCCGGGCAAGCCAGCATAATTCAATTCTCTACAAACTCCCGTAAATGGATACTTGCTACCCTACAGATTTATGAGGTAGGCTACTACTTTCTCAGCAATGCTACAGGCTGCCGATGGATTCAGACTTTGGGGATCTTGTGCACTTAACCTATTGAGCAGAGGAACCCTGCTTATGTGATCAGAAGCATTACCAAAAGTTTTATAAGTCATGAACTGTTATGTATGCCTTGCAGCTGCAGGAGAAGTCCCCGTCCCATTTCACTGCACCACACGGTAAGTTTGTTGATGACGAGATGAAATAGTGATGTTCCCACATCCCATAGTACAAAATGTACACTCATGTGTGGCATGGAATGTATCATGAGATCATCTGATCAGAAGTCATACAGCCCTTTTCTCAGATCCTAGTCATGTACCATTTTTTAGGATTTCAAGCAGAGGTCACATGATGCAATTTCATTGATATTCACATTACTGGCATTATAACTTGGAAATATTTAAACATTTTGGTCACAGGATGTACTTGACCTCCTTCCCACACTAACTTGGCCAAAACTATCCTAGCTCTCCTATTGACACTGATAGCAGCAAACTATTGACAACTTTGTCCCATTTGCTTATTCTTTGACAACAACACTATTGCTGACCTACTCACACCTCCTACCCTTTTGCACCAATACTTATCTTCATCCTCACTGTTACTCTCAGCCTACCTTGGACCCTTTACCTCAAACCATGGTTATTCACCATACTCTCAATTTCAACCCTGTATCCTCTCCCCAACCCACCACCCACCCACCCACTGGGTCCATTGACTGACACTAGTGCCCTCAATGAAAGCAGCCCTTAAATCCAAATGTCGGTGGTAACTTCTATTACTGGGACTTGAAAGTGTCACAAGAATACTGTCTAGTTTTCAATTTGACATTTCACCTGCCGAAAGCAAGCAGAGCATGTGGATTGGAAAAACAGCTTACAAACGAGGAGGATAATTCTGGAATCTGTGTGGAAAACAGGCCGCTTCATGTTATTGGTTTCTCAAACGCAATCTTAATGGTCCAATATGAATGCAAAAAAAGAGTTACCAATAACGTTGGGGTACAGAAATACTGATCTACAACTCTTCTAATAAAGCCCAAGTCCCCAATAGTCAACTCTACATTCAATGTGCCCTATCTTAACTGGGCACACAATCCATGTATACCCCTAATGACAGAGGACTTACATAACACCCACCATGCTGCTCCAAATGCCCTCTTACCCCTCTGCACCATTACCCCTAGAGTCCTTCACATGCAGCCTTGGAGACCTCAAGAAATCCCAACTTGACTAAAATGTGTTTGAAGTAGGTGAAGGTCAATCCTGATGTACCTCAACTACAACTCAACATCCGGGGCACCCTAAAATAGCTGAAACTAGTTATTTGGATGCCCTAATGAAGTAACTCAAAATACATCGAAAAGTTAGCAAAAGCCATCCTATCATTTCACTAGTGCCTGCGCACTATCTCATTATCGTACCACTTAATTTTTTATTTTTTTTAAAAAGGAACACGTTGCAATCTGTTAATTGAAATTTTTACTGATCATATTATGTAATTAACAATCACAGCATTAACGTGTATTCTTGCATCATTACAGCGTTTATTATATAAAACACATGATCATGATACAATTCTTCCTTTATAAATGGTCTGCAGTACCAGGACATCTTCAAACAAGCATTTACAATGCAATAGGTCTCGCTTTTACTTGAGTTGGATATTGGAACTGTAAATGAATAACTGGACTTTTGCTACATTAACTCATCAACCCTGCTGCATATTTTGGTCCTTTCTGCCACATAATTCCAGTGGCTTTGCATATAACTAAACGGCCAGCTGGCCTACTGGAATATGTTTTCCAACAAGGCCCTTAAAACACTAACTACTCCCTGGTGCAAAACAGTTTCTTGGCATTGCCAGTATACTAGGCAAATCACAGAGTGCATCTAATGTTAAAATCTTAAATTAACTCTGGTGATTAAAGTTCTTTCTGGAAAGAGAACGTACTTGTCTAGAGGAAGCTTGGGCTCATTATGAGGTAGCACAGAGGGTTAATGTGCCTGCTGCAAAGAATGTGTACTAGGCAAATCACAAAGTGCATATACTGTAAACAAAAAAAAAAAAAGACAAAATAACTGGCAGTGCATGTTCTTCGTCCTGAAAGAACATAAATTAAGTAGATCAGAGTGCATATTATGTAAAATTCTTAAAATAACTGCTAATTAATGTTCTTTCTGGTGAGAGAAAATACTTTTGTCTAGTTTAAGCTTGGACGCAATGAGGTAGCGCGTAGGGTTAATTTGCCTGCAGCAAAGAACGTGTAACTAGGCAGATCACTGATCTACTCTAGTAGACGTAAAAATGTCAAAATCTAAAACTCTGGTAAATAATGTTATTTCTGGGGCGAGAACATGCTTAGAAGAGAGCCAAAATGAATGATTAGGTAACAGATTAAACAATGTGACCAGGGCGCTTTCCGCGCTGCTTGTGCTATGGCCGCCATGGAGCACTAAATGGAGAGACAAAAGAAAATAGTTCGCCGACGCTGAAGTATCAGCAATTGTGCAATAATCCATGTAACAGGGTCTGCCTGCAAGGCAGGACAAAGGTAAGGCATTTACCAATTACATCAAGGGTTGTTTTTAAAGGCAAGCCCACGAACGAGTAAAAGTGATGGGCATGACATGGGTGCGGTTATAAGCCCACAGAATACTTACAACAGGTTGAAAAGCACTTGCATGCTTGACTTAAAAACCAATGGCAACCAGCCTACAATCCATAATGCCATACACGCCCAACACAAATGCTGCCACTCCCCCCCCCCCCCCCCAACCACATAACTGAATGCTTCCTTTTGATTACTCAAATATGCCAACCACCTTTCTAGCCTTAAATTAAAATAAAACCAATAGCACTTTTTGCATTCGTCCTCATCGCTCTTGTACAGTTTCAATCTTAAACCACCATCATCTAGCCACACGGTCCTATTGCCTGTGGGGAAAACCCCAACCCCCCAGCCCCTTCCTGACACTTGTGTCTCATAATAGTTACTTTTCCAAAGTACTTAAGGGTCCAAGTTCCCATCCAGACCCTACAGATTACAATCCATTGCCTTGACACTATCCAGTCTGCCTTTCATTCTGGAGAAGTTTTGCAGACCTTCTATTATATCACATCCAGCTATTATCACAGCTACAAGTAATACATGCTCCTTTGACTTACCAGTAAAATTAATACATTTAACTAGTATCTTACTTAACATTCTTACGGTTGTCATGGCCTTTTCTGCCCTCTTCCATTTTTTCCACTTCGTCTGCTCCCATTTCATGGTACTCATTTGTGTGCTTATTCTTCAAGCAGTTTTCTCTCAAAATTCACTTTACGGCCCTCTATTGGTCTACATTCAACATCTTTCATGACATCTGATCCTCATTTGGACTTTCCACATCACCGCTATGCTGGAGGTACTATAGTTTTTCACCCTTTAACACTGTCCATTACAGAAGCTATTAGGCACTAAATGTCTTTATGGCCCACAAAATATCAACCAATAAATGTTTGGCAACAAAATTGGACATGGTCTACTTATGAGTGGGACAACCACTTGAAAACACAATGGCAGGATTAAAGTCCCTAAACATTTAATTTAAACCTTTGAGATAGATGAATTTTATTCAAAGTTCTGTGAACTTTAAAATGTTCAGCTATTTAAAAAAAAAAAAAAGGCAGTTCATGCTTTAGCTAAAATATTTTTGTTGAGTAAAGAAAGAAATAATTAACCCCCCCCCCCCATGGTACTACTGTATAAACCTGTAAGTAAATGTTTGTCTTGCCTATTAAAAGCATTGACTGCTTGCTACATTCCATACATCATGGAGTAAGCTGGAAAAATCTGAAATAAAATTTAGATTAGGTCTTACATAACATTTCTACTAGTCCGGACAGTTAAATAGTCATGTCAACTGAATAATCTGGACTCTAATCCACCTTCCACTTTCTTAACTACACAAATCTGACACAAAACATACATAATTCATCTCCATTAGGGCCACTGCAACCAGACTGATAAAAATACCCCCAGCCTTGATCAAACCCGGCAATAACACTTTCACATGTAAACTGGACTACTGCAACATATTTCCAAAGAGATGCATTTCCTTTCTTCCCAGTGAACTTTAAAGGAATGTCAGTTGTTACAATGCATTCAATTTCACTGCAGTAATAACAATGTCATTGCCTTTACAACACGTTGTTTGACATTGTGATACTTTTATATCACAAGTTATCTGGCAAGTATTGTAACACACCAGCTGCAATTTAATGTGCATGTGCACACATGTATTTGTGTACATATTGTATGGAGTTCTTACAATGCAGGTGTTGTGTAGGACATTTACAATGCGGCTATTACCACGCATGCCACACAGGTGGGTAAGGGTACGGTGTAATAAGGGGGTATTAGGGTTTAGGGATGGGGTTAGTAAGGGTGCTTGCGGGGTTTAGCATTGGGTAAGGGTACAGGATAGTAAGGGATTATTAGGGTTCTGGGTAGCAGTGGGATTTAATGGTTCACTGTAGTGATAGTAAGGGTTTTTTTAGGGTTTAGCAGTGGGTAAAGGAGAGGGATTAAAATATATACATATATATGCGAACTAAAATAAAACAGGGCTTTGCCCCCCCACCCCAGAAAACCAAAACATAACAAAAAAGAATTGTATAGATTTTTAGATTTAAATAAGAGGGAGCTGCAAGCGGTGTAAATGCTTGCACGGCAAGAAATGATTTGTAGATCTATATGTATGATTCCTTCCTGTTTTAATGGGATAATCCCCCATAAAAAAAATATATATATTTTATACTAAAAAGGGGTTAAAGTATTTTACCACATATCCACCCCTAAAAACTCCTTAATTCCAATTAAAACCAACACCTAAACCTTTTACTACTGCTTAAAACTACAGTCCTAAGCTCTAAAACCCCTCGTTACCATTTGACTACCGACTGCTAAACACTAAAAGCATATTTATACCATGTGCACTGAGCACCACTAAGTCGTAAAAAAAAAAAAAAAAAAACTCACCCATTAAAAACAACCTGCCGCTTGAGACCGCTAGATAGTAACCATACCCACACACTGAAAAGCCATACCTCTTTATGTGACATAACCCTAAAATAAGTTATAATATGGGAAAACAAGACACGTAAGTATACATAGTTATAAGTATTTAGATCGATACATGTGTCAAATAAAGCCATTAAAAATTGCTTAATTATGTGAAACTACTGTAGTACTTGCCTGTATTTTAACTACTTTTGTGGTATTACCCTGCGTGGTTCCTGCCATGTTGCAAAGGCTACAAATCACGTTAAGGCCTGTGTGCTCTTCACACACTACACACCTCAGGGCTGGCTAGCTTTCAATCGGAACCAGAGTCCAAAATACGCTCGTAACTGTTCCCAAAAGCCCCATGCAGAAGCTCAAAAACACTCCTTCCACTTTCTTGCCCTCTTTGTTTTAATACACTCCCTACCTGACCTCAGGTCTCATTGAACAGCTTCAAATTAGCTATTTAAAAAAATAATTCCGGTTATTAACGGAGTCATACAAATTCACATGTGGTCTACACCAGGAAGGTAATGATGTACAATTACAGTAAAGAATCCAAGACATTTACATAAGATGCAGCCACAGATTCAAGTGTGTGTGATATTCATTAAAAGATAGTGCCTCCAAGCTCAGTTCATCAGCAGAATCAGTAGCCTCTGAAACATGCTACTTATGGCACTCGTGCTTACCTCTGAACTTCTTGGGTGGGTTGTTGAGGTCACCCGCCTCCGGCTGCACCACACACCGGTCATCCACCAGGCTGCAGAGCAAACAGAGCAGAATCAGCATGCAATAGTAAACACTGTGCTGTATTAAAAAAAGTATTAAGGCAAAACCTGAGATCTGAAAACTAACAAAGTGCATTTACAGGCTGGAGAAAGGTGGTCTTGACCAAGTAACATACCAAAAGCACAATAAACATTTATTAGAAGGATTTCTCGCATTATTCCCAAAATAATTGAAGGTACTGCAAGAGGATAGGGTAGAATTAAACATCTGCTCCCAAGTCATGGACGTCTACAGTTCAAGCAGCAGCTCTAAACTGATGGTAAATAGCCCATGGACAGTGGTGAAGAAAAATAACTCATCTTCGGTAACATTTCTGTTGGATACTATCTTTCGACAGATTCCTTATCTTATAAATATCCTCCAGTCGCTAGACTTAACTGAAGAGCAACAGCTCTCAAGTGCAGTAAGATGGCCCCATGGAGCTTCAGCTGCAACTTCACCAGCCCAGAATGTAGTGACACTGGACATAAGGTACTCCCTTGAGCATCAATGCCAGAGGGGAAATTAGGTATAAGAATTTGTAGCCTTGCGTCTTACTAAATACAGTTGTAAACCATCAGCAGAGGGGTTGGGGTCAGGAATCTGCAGGAACACAGTATCCACCAGCAATCTTTACCATTGATAAGTAATGTTTCTTCTGATGGATCCTTCTCAGATTCCTCAGTAAGTCTCAAAGCAGCTGCAGTTCCTTCCTCCCTTGAGTAGTAGCTACCAGCCAAAAAAAAAAAAAACTCATTCCTGGGAAGTGAGAATGTTTCACAAATGTTTGCAAGAAAACCCAAGAGCCCACACTGAGAAGTGATCATTCACAAGACAGAGACCCATGTAGGGGGCCTGAATGCCAGCCAGGGGGTGTTCCTTGACCAAGTTATACCATGTGTCTGTGCAGACGTTAATCCAGGAAGAAATTGCCCAGTTTGCTAGTTTTGCCCTTATTTGGTTCAGAGAAATGCACAAAGGGCTAACTCTATCCTGTTGTGTAATGCCAATGTAATAAACTACACTCCCAGAAACCGGTCCATGCAGTCCCCCATCCTCCTTGGTAGGATAAGGGGGATCAGGGGAGACAGCTGGACAAGTGATGATCTTGCCCAAGTGAAAGGCAGAGACCACTTGGTAGTTGGAGTTAAGATCAGGGATGATGAACCAGTTTATTTCGGTAGAATGAAATAAAGGTGGGTATAAGGGGAGAGTCTGAATTGCACAAACCCTACAAGGGGAAATTATCACTACAAGGAAAACAGTTTTCAGTGTCAAGATGAACTAAGCAACCACATTCTCAAATGTAAGAGTAAGCCTTTTGCAAAATGTGCCACCAGTTGAGACTTAAAGGCTGGTAAATATGTAATTGTACAAGCAGTCAAATAACCTTTTCACATCCGTCTCTGCTAAGCAAGAGTCAGTGCAATGTGTAGAGCTTAAAAAGCTTTGGCTCAAAGAGATTCAGACTTGCACCACCAAAATGTATAGAATTAGGGTGACTGACTTGACCAAGTTGCTACGAAGATGGCTACTCCATAAAGGAAGAAGTGGAGAGTGCACTATTGCAGTTGGTTGGCTTACCAAATCATTGTCACCTATAGTCTGGGGTGTTCAGGATCACCTTATTGAAAATTCCGTAAGATGTTCAACAGCTCCATTATTAGTGACAGTGCAAAAGGCAAACTTGTGAGCAACTGAACCTGAAGGCATTGCCCAGGGAACAATTTAGAGGCAAGTGCATAGCACAAAACAGAGGGTCCACTATTATTCTGGCTTTTGCTGCATAGATCCAGTGCTTGGACATCTTGATTTGAATATCTTTTGTGATTTTGTAATGAAGATCAAACTCTGGACCTCTAAAAAGAAATCGCTCAAAGTTTCTATAATCCTGTTGAGGATGCAGCATGGCATGCCACTACTGGGAAAATGTCTAGTTAGTCCAACCACCTTATATACTCTGTTAGAAATTGGGTCTCTAGTTGGCAGTCGGTTTGAACCCTGTCCAAGTAGGGACCCTCACTCTAGTCAGGATAAGGGAGATACCCAGCTCAGATAACCCCTGCTCACCCCGTTGGTAGCTTGGCACAAGCATTCAGGCTTATCTCAGAAGCAATGTGTAAAGCATTTGCACATACCAGTAATAAATGAAAACACTACAAAAAGGACACCACACCAGTTTTAGAAAAATAGCCAACATTTATCTATATAAGATGAGACCAAGTACCATTAAAATCCACCATACAGTAATAGATATATGAATTCTCTAAGATTTACTCAAAAATACAGTCCCTTGAAGTTAATAGCTCCACCTGGGGCTATCATGGCGTCGTGATCAACAAAACCAACGGTTCAGGCTGGCTGCTGCGTCGCAGGCAAGCTATGGTGTTGGGAAGACCCACAAACAGTACCTTGGATTTGCAGGGTGTCATCATCCTCGCAGTGAGCTCCGGAGAGCAGTTTCGGTTCCGGAGTCGGTGCGTGGGTCGCCAGGCCCTAGAAGTCACACGCGTTGCGACTCGAACTCCAGGTTGATGAAGTCAGGAGCGCTGGTGTGGATGCCGTCGGGGCTGTGGTGTGAAGTGGGATGATGCGACGTGCAGTGCCCACAGGCCACGGTGCAGGCAGTGGCTCGGTGATGGAGTCCAGCGGCATCAGTGAGACCAGGGCTATGGTGTGAAGAAGGGCGGTGCGACGTGCGGTGTCAGGTCACGGTGCAAGTAGCACCATTGTCTCTGAAGTGCTGTCGGCAGTAGGCCAAAAGCAATGGTGCGGAACAGGAAGGGACAGTGCTTTGTGTGCCTCACAAGCAGTGACCACAGGCCACTGTGCAGGCAGCAGCGCCAGTGTCAGCAGGAGCGGTGTTGTCAAGGAGACCCAGGCTGTGGTGTGAGAAGCGATGCCGGAATGCAGGGCCTACAGGTTGCGGTGCGAGCAGCAGCTCGGTGAAGTCGTCCGATGACTGCCTCAGTGAGACCAGGGTCGCAGTGCAGCTCCATGTGGCATCAGCAGGTCACGATGCAGGCAAGTGGCTTAGTTAGCGGCGGCGCAGTGGTTTCGCCTCTTGAACAGCACAAAACAGTTCCCAGTGCTGCAGGTCGAGGAAACTGAAGTCTTTGGTGTCCCTGAGACTTCCAACAGGAGGCAAGCTCTACTTCAAGCCCTTGGATAACTTTATCAAGCAGGACACAGCAAAATTCACCCGGTTCTCTTTTCAGGCAGAAGCAGCAACTGCAAACCAGTCCAGCAAAGCAACACAGCAAAGGGACATTACTCCTCCTCCAGCTCTTCTCCTGGGCAGAGGTTCTTCTTGATTCCAGAAGGATTGTTAAAGTCTGGGGTTTTAGGTCTTCTTATATTCTGTTCTGCATTTGAAGTTGGCAAACTTCAAAGCAAAGTCTAAAGTGTTTGCCAGATCCTTCCTTGTCCAGGCCAGGACCCAGACACACCAGGGGGTTGGAGACTGCATTGTGTGAGGGTGGGCACAGCCCTTTCAGGTGTAAGTGACCACTCCTCGCTACACCCTAGCTCAGATGGCTCATCAAGATATGCAGGCTACACCCCAGCTCCCTTTGTGTCACTATCTACAGGAGAGGTGTGAACAGCCCAACTGTCAAACTGACCCAGACAGGGAATCCACAAACAGGAAGAGTCACAGAATGGTTCAAGCAAGAAAATGGCTACTTTCTAAAAGTGGCACTTTCAAAAACACAATCTAAAAAACAACTTCACTAAAAGATGTATATTTAAATTGTAAGTTCAGTGACCCCAAACTCCATATTTCTATCTGCCCTCAAAGGGAATCTGCGCTTTAATCATATTTAAAGGCAGCCCCCATGTTAGCCTACGAGGGAGATAGGCCTTGCAACAGTGAAACCCCAATTTGGCAGTATTTCACTGTTAGGACACGTAAAACACACCAGTACATGTCCTACCTTTTAAACACTGCACCCTGCCAGTGGGGCTACCTAGGGCCTACCTTAGGGGTGCCTTGGATGTACCAAAAGGGACGGTTTGGGCCTGGCAAGTGGGTACACTTTCCAGGTCGAATTGGCAGTTTAAAAGCTGCACACACAGACACTGCAGTGGCAGGTCTGAGACATGATTACAGGGCTACTTATGTGGGTGGCACAATCAGTGCCTGCAGACCCACTAGTAGCATTTGATTTACAGGCCATTGGCACCTCTGGTGCATTTTACTAGGGACTTACCAGTAAATCAAATATGCCAATCATAGATAAACCAAACAGTATAATTTACCTAGGGTGCACTTGCAGAGTCCAGTAACCCATAAAAACAGGAGGTCCGCAAGCAAAAAGACAGGGGAGACATGCCAAAAAGCTGCCAGGTCTAACACTCAGTCTCAGACCCCACAATGCCCCGACGACGCATAGTGGTGGTGTTAACTAATAGAACTTGAATGGCGCCCCCCTGAGATGATGGGAGAACGGGCCTCTAGCCAACACTGGCCACATTTATGTGCAGGCTCTACTTTGGCCCACAAACCATTTCAGCCCCTCAGCTCAGACCTAGTGTAGGTGGGGTAATCTTCATACAGGACATGTCTAGCACTGCACTAATGAAGGTTATCCTGTTTGCTATAGACGCACTCAAGTCAAGAAGCAGCATCACTAAAAATGTTCAGTGACCAGCAAAGGAGGTCCTGTCTTCACCAGCCAGCCAGTCCAAGCACAGAAATACAAGTCCACTGGACCAGTACAGTGGAGCCACAGGTAGCAGCATGGTGAAAACTCACACAGAAGTCATCAAAACAAATGGCATTTTGCAAAGAGCTCACAGTTAATTCCTGTCATTCAATGAAGGTTGCTGGCACTAAACTGATTTGCAGATGAAAGGGTCCATTATATACAGGAACATCAGTAAATCCTTTCCACTGAAGGCCAAGAAAACCTAGCTTAAAAACAGTATTTTGAACTGATCCTGCAGGTTGAACAAATATCAGAGGTGAACATTCAGGTTGCACATCTGAACTTCCTCATTCTTGGCGACCCATAAGCAAAGGATAGAATCTTTTTTCCTTTTCAAACAAGGACACCACTTCAATATCACCAATGTTCCAAGCAGGAACTACTACCTCCAACACCAAGGTGTGTGCCGGAGGGCACAGCCTAGCAGAAGGAAGGTGTTCCAGAGAGGAGTGTAGCCCTTTCAAATGAGCTTTATCACCCAGTGATCCGTTGTAATTGTGTCCCATCTGGTGGACTAACAAGACTCTAACCTATCACCAGAAGCTGGTCGAATCTAATGAAGGGCTAAACTGTTTTGAGGCAACACAGCCAGCAGAAGATGGTAAGAACTGGAACTGCAGGTGGTGTTGACACCCCCACAGATTCAGTGTCTCAAAAGAAGATACATATGTTGGGTATTTGGATTTATTGCAAAGCCTGACCGGACTGTAGCTCTGAGGTTTTTGATTTGCTTGTACAACTGCTTTGCCAAGGATTTCAATGTGCAGTCACGATGTCATGCACACCTGTTTTTGAAGCTTTTCAAGGAGAAGCCTACCTTTTATTCAAGCAGTCACTCACCAGCAAAGACAATGTCCACAAGTCGCTTGGACATCTCACAAGAAGTCAGTAGAAAGCATCACAATCTGACAGTAAAGGCTGACACCCATGGCTGTGAATTAAGCCACTGTGTCTAAATAATCTAAGGAGCACTTCAGAATTTCTTTGGAGATGTACCAGATCATGAAGTACATCAGAAAAGAATTTGGCCATGTAGTTGGGGAAACTTAAGTCATTAGTGCAAGCTCTCAGAGTGTGGATATACTGGCTAAGAAGGCACAATAGTCACAGTGCAAATAGCAAGACTACCAAAAGCAAAAATGTTTTGCCATAGAGTTAACCAACCTTAGGCGGTCCATTTGAATAGGACACTGGATAAACTTGTACCTGCTGAGGCTCCAAAAACAGGATACAACAGGAACTTCGACTGATAAGGTTTGGGTCTATCAGTGTACAATTGGCCTGTGGAGAGCCAAATTCAGTAAGTGCAGATCTATGACCCAACACATGCTCCAAGAGTGCTTTGTTAAATGGCAGCAGAGGGTTGAGACTACTTAGGTTAGCAGAAAGTCAATAAAATGTTTGATTTAATCTCTGCAGTAGGCAAGGTCAGTTACACTGCCTCAGTGGTTTAATTTTGTTTCATCCAACAGACAGGAAACAAAACTCAGAAGAATATTTTAAGAGCTAAGGGATTTGGCCTTCTGGAAATCTGTGGAGTCCACTTGCATTCTTAGTGTCCAGAAGAAAGCAAACAACTATTTTGACAGACGGAGTGTCAACCTTAGATTAGTGCTCCAAAAGCTGAATACTTATTAGGCTTGACAAAATCATTTGAACCAGACTTGAAAATACCTTCAGGTGGCTGAATATTTTGGCCCTAGGGTGGGCCTCTACCTAGGTCCAAGTGAAGTAAGCAACAAACCTTTTCCCCCCTTCTTGGATGTCTAGCTTAAGATGGAAGTGGGACACATGAGTATACCCCAATCTAAGGGAGGCATAAGGGGCGAACATGAAAATATTTAGCTTGGTTTACCAGAATGCCTCAATCTGTGCAGGGTCAGCCAATGGAGCTGAAAGCTTTAGATCCATATTGAGTTATGGAATAAACTTCAAGAAAAATCAGTGTCTTGGACTATGTCCAGACTCCCAATTGGCCCTGGAGAGTGAAGATTTCCGTGAGTAAGAGAAACTCTCCTTCCCATTGCTTTCGTGAACTCTTGAAAGACTGCTTCCCCGTTAGGGGACTTAGTGATGGGAAGAGAGGCCGTTTTGGTGTACCCTTTTGGGCACTGTCCAAAAATAAAGTGACCTCCAGTGCAAAAAGTATTTTGGGTTATCAAGCAACAGAAGGGCTAAAGGTGGTGCTCGAAAACAAGACACCATATCTAGATGGAGTGCTGTTCGAATCTGGCCATTTTATTGCATTTGTGATGACTTAAATCCAAAAAGCCTTAGGAGACATTTGGCCCAAATGATGTCTAAAGCTGAAGATTTTTGCCAGTTTAGCACAGAGGAGCCCCAGACAGATGTTGATTAGGCATGGAGAAAGACACTGCCACAGATGGGGCTGTTTGGTCATATCCTGTGCTTGGAAAACTGCAACAGAACTTATAAGTTGGCAATGGGTGGTGTTTAGAGTTACTACTGGAGGAAAAGTTTCCTGATCCAGTATGAAACATGAAGGATATTCATAAGATACGTAAGCTGAGAAGTATTCATCAGAATATGGAATAGTGGGTACATTAGAAAATTAACAGATATGCATTGTCAGGACTTGCAGGTGGACGATAAGATAATGAAAACCTGCAGAGGTGAGCAAGTTACACATTAAGCTACCATCAAGAAACTAGGTTCATGTTTTAAACTCCTTGTAAGCTGCTATAGGGTGTGAGCTTGTGATCCAGCAGCACCATGTTGCACCACCGATGTAAAGTGTGAAATATATGGGGCCTTGAATTAAGACAGACAGCCATGATATTGTTCTTCAAAGTAAACAGCATTGCTCTGGGCAGTTAACACCAATAGGTTTTTGGAACAGACCACAATTCATATAGAATTGGTGATTATCTTGATGTATAGAATGATAAACCTCTCCTCACACCAGACTAACAAATGTTTAAGTAGCTTTAGGTGAATTGCAAGATCAACAGCGTTGAGCAAAGCACATTTGTAACGGAATGTGCCATGCAAAACATGTAAATGATACACAGAAAAAACTAGAGTTTACAATGGAGGAGACCAGGATGTTTCTTTTGGTAGAACACCCATGACAGAATGTATAACAATTTGACCCAAATTTAAATCCTATAAATTTTACTTATATTTTTCTACCCTTATAAATGTTAATTTCGAATTTTGGAACAATTAACCAGATGTAGCTTTATAAAAACTGCAGCATGAGCCATCAAATCCAAGGAACCAGGAAGCATTTTTTTCCAGTAACAATAGACCACATTTATGGCCATTACCATCTTGCAGCTGCGCTCCAAAACACTCTTAATACCAGAAAAACAAGTTACATAACTTTTGTTAACACTCTAGAGGATAACCTACTTAAGCGCAGATTCCTCAACTTAAGATATCTGCCAGGCACCACACTGAATCCGGAGATTGTTTTCGCAGCAATGCTCCATGCCAATAGTGATTTATGGCTCCATGTTAGATTATCACCCTGGGAGTGATGGAGAAGATCCGCATTTAAGCATGACCCCTGCATGCTGATATCAGCTTATCTTTTCCTTTCTGGAAACTTGGATGTGAAGCTTGAACAATTATTGTTAAGAGTGCTGAACACCCATCCTGGGGACGGCAAGGGGTGGTAATTTCAGACAGGTAGCTGGCTGGGCAGTAAGGAATCTGCAGTTTGTTGTATATGCACCAGAAAGAGCGCTACTGAGGGTGGGTTGTACATCTAATAGACACTTCTAACCGTAGCTTCATAACTTTAAAAAGCTACAAAAGCATTACCACCTGAAGATGGGTCTGCGGGAAGGGCTCAGACTAAAATATCTTGCAAAACTGCACAAGCAAAGTATTCTTCCCACCGGACCTTGCTGCCAAGGTAGTAGTGTTTCAGTAGCTCATGGCCGGCCACTCACGTTGCAGCCTGACAGAAGTCAAAAACTGGCACCTCTCAACGCTGCAATAGAAGGCTTGATCCTGGTGCAATGGGCTCGGACATGCTGGGAACTGTCTTGGCCAGTGCGTAGCATATCTTATTGTATGGGACTATTCACTTCAGAGTCCTGTTCTGCACAGTCTTCCCTTTCATCACTTCAGAGAATACCACAAAAAGTTTGTCCACACAATTATGCTTAGTATGATCAGTAAAAGCTCAAAGCCAATTTTAGGGTGGAACCGATTAAACCTCTCCTCTTGAGGGTTAATGAGTAAAGAACCCTGAAAGTGATGGATTGGCAATGTGGGAGTGTCATCTTTTTCTAGAAAGGCCACCAAAGAGCTCCACATCAATCTGCACAGAAAAAAATATAGGACACAGAAACTAACAGCATTTGCAGGTCACTGATGTGACTACCTGATGTGATCGCATTAGGAAGAAAGTCTTTGAGGTCCAGAGACACCACAAGCAGCTAGGCAAAGTTTCAATGGGCATACATATGAGGAGTGTCAGGACCAGGTTGGGACCAGGCATCACAAACTGCTTGGGAGGAAATGTCTGTCAAAGCTTTCATGAACTGCATAGCAGGCAATTTGAACAAGAACTGTTGGTTTGGCAAACAAAGGCCGAAAGGGCTGACAAATAACCTTTCATAGTGCCCACTGCAAGGCCTTGCTGGGTGGAAAAAATTTAAGTCAGGCAGCTTTGCACTTTGCAAATTTCTGTCAGCACTCAGCGTAATTACGCTTGGGCCTGGTACCTGATCTTCAAAACTTTTGGCAGGAGAGACAGTGGACAGAGTCCTTTGATTCAGGTCAGAAATGATCTAACTAGTCTTAGTGGAAATTTCAGGATGCAAAATTACTGGCATTGCATAAGACAATGCTAATCTAACCAGGGCTACCCTTTTACTTACAGAAGGCACCCAGTGCCCCATCGGGATGCAGACTACAGCTGGTCTGCTAGATTACGTCTGCTCACTTTGCTCATTCTGGTGTTTAGGCACCCTGCCAGGTGATTTAAGACCAGAAAGATACCTGGGCACTACAGCTACCTCCAGAGACACAAGGCCACCTGGCACCAAAACCCCACTCCATCCTGATTTTTGAAGCATGGTGGAGTGGGTGTTGTCTTTGAACCCACACCAACCTCCCTATAATGGGTGGAGGGAAGTTGATCAGGGCCAAATGCCCACAGCAGCAGCTAACTGATGTGGAACTAGCCCTCCACTGGAGACCACAGTTTTCTGGTCACCAGCTTCCCTACGTTAACCCCACCTCCGCTCAAAAAACAGTTTTGAGAATTCCATCACTACTCAGTTCTGGGAGGAAAGGGGGCAAAATTGGATTTCTGTTTATAATAATTTTTTTAATGAATTTGAAACTTAAAAGGATTAAATATTATTTAATCAGTAAAACAACATTTAAAAAGGAATTTAACTAAAGTAGTGTTAGGATTACTATTTGTACTGGGATGCTGAGCCTGGCACGCAAAAGTAATACTATGGCCTGAAGCGGAATGAACTGTGTTGCATAGAGAAGAGGTAAACAGCCTTTGGGACGGCCTAATATCCTTCGTCAAGGACCCCAGGAACGATTACTCATTCGCTGCCTGGAAACGGTCCAAACTCAAAGTATACGTGACCGGTGAATACTAGACACTCTGTAGAGTTGGTATGCTTCACTGCATCGTTCTCCAAATGTATTTGAATCAGTCATTCTCATATTGGAAACTCTACCACAAGAGCAAGTAATTGAGCCAATGGATAAAAATTACCACATTGAGGGATTTCTGCTCCAGAACTGCACACATTACAGGTGGAGGAATTATATGAGCTCGGATAATTATGTCAACATTGTCTTAAAATGAAGCACATCCAATCAAAACTGCCCATGCGATCATACAACCTGCAAAATATGGTGTGGCCTACTATAGTGTGAAAAAGTGAGGAGGCTTACAGCTGCTGGGCGGCCTTCATCAAGTGAAGCTTTCTTTAAATCTGACTGATGAAGGCCTGAATCCAGAGGGGGGGGGGGGGGGGGGGGTCACACACGATGTTCTGCTTCACATAAATACTACTGACATTAATTTTTTCTCAGATTAAAAATAAGAGAAATTAAACTGGTTTATAGGTAACAAGGCGATTTTTTTCCAAAGCAGGGCTCAATGCTTCTGTTCTTTGTAGAGTCCGTAATGACTTTTCTTCATATCTGAAGGTTGAACCAAAAGGTTGGATAGCCTGGTTTTTATGACCAAATTTGACACTTCTTCTTGCGCCATGAGTATAAGGGGGAGAAGTACAACTAGGAGAGGGGTGAGAACACTGGTAAAGTAACCAGAGAGTTATTGAATAACATTTCATACACGTGTATTTATTGTGTATTGCTCTCGGATAGTTAATGCAACAACCCTCCATCCCTAGCCGGCAGGGTGAGCTGTGTGGCTGATTATATAACCTGCTGGAAAGAACAGCTCAATATCAAGGCAGGGAGAAATAAAACCAAGTCTACAGAAAATCAATTGATGAAGTTGTGGATCTTTATTGCATTCTTTATTAATGACAAGGAGTTAATGGCTACACAGGAAATCTGACAGCACGGCCTGTGGTCACACTGAATAGTGGATAGAGCCTTAAAAGTGTCTTGTGAAACATGTTGAGCCAAGCAAAAAGTGACAGACATTTTATCACTTCATGCCATTATGCGAATGTGTGTAAAACGACACTGAAATAATTGAGATGCCAAACTTGACCATTTACTGCCCTCTGACTGGCAAGTGCACGGACAGGCATAGACCGATTTGTCTTCAGTGTTTCTGGTGCACCTGCTGTGAACATCCCCGCACATCAGGCTGAATTATGGTGTTCAGGGTATGACTTAAACTGCGACACTAAAAGGGAACCTCCACGAGTTTAAGGTGGAAGCTGCGGCAGTGAGGTCCAACATGGCCGGCGAAGGTGCAAATTACTGCTTAACTGATGAAGACAGCTAGCAAGAACTGCGAGACCCCAGCTTACTCCCATTAAGCTGTAGATCAAATCTGTGACTAAACACTGACAAGAAACACTAGACAGGCTGCAGAAATCGTCTAAAAGCCTTTAAATGCACTGATTCGACAGCACAACCAACCCAAAGCGTAAATCTGTTAGACAATACAGCACTCGCCACTATTTGTCATATTCCTCCATCAAGTAGAGCGGTGTCTGAAGAGCAGTTATCAGTTGCTGCATGGTTGTTCCCACTTGTATTCCATTAGATCTGCCTTGTCTATTTTGGAACAGATCGCTTGTACTTTCTCGATGTTGTGTTGCGTGGATTCTTATTCAGTGGTGTGACCTTAAGCCAAAGCTACAGTGCTGCAATATGTTCTCTTTTGAGCTTTAATATAAAATTAATCCTCAGTCTTAACCGGCTCCACTCCTTTTAATTTGGCGGACAATGGCATACATGCATTTTTCGATCTCCAACCTTTGCAATCTACTCATGGATTGCGTGCTGACATTCCTTGCAAAGGTGCGAGTGCTGTCATGAGTAGTCTAAAAAGTTGTTTCCACTCTTACAGCTTCAAAGCCACCATTCATGTTGAAGACAACTTCCAGAACCAGAACCTCAACGTTTCTCTCTGCACCAGTGATTCACTGACCGACCCAGATACTGGTTCGTTCTCCGCACTATATCTGGACCACCTGCCTTTGAACGACTGGGATGCGGGTCACGGTGTATTACAGCAGAATAGTGGTCGCTCTATGTTTTGCTTCACGTGATCTTGTAATCAACTGATGACTTTTCTCAGATTTTATTTAAAAATAAAAGGTTTGAAAACGGTTGACAGCGCAACAGTATATTGTTGAATTATTAATGGGGGCAAAGTATTTGGACCTTGCAATAGCGGGGATCAAAGTACTATAGTAAACTGAAGTTAAACATGACCTGTCGCAAGGTCGGGAAGTGCTTTGAATTCTACACTCCGGTAACAGGGGAATCCATTGCATTTAGCAAACTGTGGTACATCTTTATAGATTCAGACTATAAACCCTCCACCATTGCCTCAGCAAGACCTCATGGCACCCACCCAAGAAATCCAGCATTTGGTGGAGCACGTTCAACACTTGAGGCGCAAATTATGCTTGAAGGTACAGAGGTGAAGGGAAACATCCTTTGCTATTCTGTTATTTGGAGAAGGTGTGGGACATGATATTTGAGCATTTACCTCAGTATGCCACTAGAAATTCATCCAAATCCTCTCATTCACTAGGAACAAGTGAAGTATTCTAAATAGCAACAAAATAACGTTGCGCGTAGGCAATTACATTTCGAGAGCGGGGGCGGGGGGGGGGGGTAGCAAATTAACCCACACACCACCTTTGAAGTATTTGTTAAATGTGAGAAATTATTCCAGAGCTTAATAAGGACCAGTGGGCTGTGAGATGCAATTCAAAGTACAAGAGATTTTAGCATAAACAAAATCACCGCTAGACCAAGCAGTTGACATTGCGACAAACACGATGTCTCAAGAGAACTTTATATGCATGTTCCTCTGTGCCGAGCATAGAGGTTTCGATGTTGCTCTGATGGGCAAGTGAAGGCAGCATGTGTAAATAGGCATCTCATTATCAAATGCTTAACACTGTCCAGTGGTTGGGAAGGAGTGTGGAATATGCAGCATACTGAGGTAGTGTAGTGGAGTTGAAGATAAAATAAACGGTCAGTCTGTTGGAAGCAGCACCAGTAAAATAACCTCATCCAGATCGATCCAAATCTTGATGCCACAGTAAAAATGTAAGAGACATATCAAGACAAAACAGAACTATTTGGCTGCAATGTGAGAAGAACTTGAGAACAATGAAGGTAACCTTTACCAGGTTTTGGCCTTTTAAATGAGTAGGCCTTTTGGGTCAAGAGAGCAGCAGAGTTGATGGTTTGAGAATTTAGTGTGAGTATAATTTTTACAACACGCCTAATTCTAAAGTTGGTGAAATTAGATCTGAAATGAGGTTGAATGACAAATACCAAAAAATGTTACGTTCACACGCTAAAGATGGAAAATGCAGTAATCGGCTGATCAACAGTTTCAAACTGTGCTCCATCTTTTGAGTTATGTAAATAAAGTACTATTAACAGGTACCAGACTTAATTCAATTTAAAGGGGCTACTATAAGCCCATTAAATTAGATAATAGTACCACCTGTTATTTACACTGCTTAGAAACGCGCACGTGGGGTCTGAAGCCGCATATAAGAATTGTGTTCTAAGAATTTATTATAAATGTTAGTCAAATAAAATCAAAGCTCCCCTTGTACCTCCATCTAATCTCTAGATAGAGCACCCAGCCCTCCAGTGGATGGCAAGGCATGTACTTCATAAATTGCTATGAGAAGCTGATTTGAAGGAGTTTTCGGACTCTCATGCACTGTGTATAATATGTTAGATATGTAGATCTCTGTATTGTATTGGAAAGTCACATTTGTGATTTTACTTCAACATCTACCAACAGCCTAGAAAAAACTCCGACCAAAACAAGTATCAATTGCCTGCACTATGGCATCCTAGAACAAGCTCAGGGATTGTGAGAAGTGGAGGAGGCTGATTTAGCGACTGAAAGGCACTTCAGGGCTGCTAGAGGCAACACTTGCTGTATTGTAAGAAGAAACCCCTTTTCACTGAGGTGCAGTTAAATACTAGTGCTGCTGTCTTGCTAGGACTAGGCAGCACTTAAACATCTATACACGAGGGACAAGATCAGAAGTTTAAAGACTTTGGCCGCAGGTCTGGTGGGAAAATTAGGAAAAACCAGGAGTGTCCACTTCAGTTAGGACCACCCCTAGAGTGTCCAGAGCTGAAGTGACACCCCTCCGTGCAGAATCCTCCATCGTGTTTGAGTAAAGTGACCAATAGGAATGTGTCCCCGTCCCCAAATGGAGTGGACACAGGAAGGGTGTAACCACCCTCAGGGACAGTAGCTAAAGGCTACTCACCTCTGACCCCCTGTAACACCCCTAAATTTAGTATTTAGGAGCACCTCTGATCCCTGCTCACCAGACTCCTGGTGACCCCAAGAAAGGACTGGAGAGCCGACCCCAGCAGTGAAGACTCCATACGACAACTCACTTGGCCCCAGCCCTACCAGCCAGTCTGCAGCTTCAAGACTCCTGCTACAAAAAAGCTATGCATCCTGCAGGACCAGCGACCTCCACAACCCCCTCCCTCCCCCAGGACTGCCTGCCTGCCCAGCAGAGGACCAAGACCTCCAGAGGAGAGTGGCCCTGTCCAGATGAAACCGTCCAAAAAGACTCCAGAACTGCCTGGATCCACAAGCCATGTCCACTCTGCACCCAACGGCCACAGCCCAAGTCCAGGTGGCCCACCGATCCAGAGAAGATCCCCAGGAGATTCCAACCTGGAGTCCATCCTGGGGTGACCCCTCCTGGCCAACACGACGACACCTGTAGCCTGAATTTGGAGGATTCCTCCACCTCCACCTCCACCCCTCCCCACCACCACCAGATCAGACAAAGATTACAGATGCCCAAAGTTACCCATGCAGCGGGCAACTTCTCCTACTTGTCCAACCTTTGGTTTTCTAGAACCGACCCCCTGGAGCCAGGCTGCAGCATCTTGTGACCCCCACCAACCACGTTTCCCCCAAAGAAAACCAGTGAGCCCATTGCAGTATTTGCACCCTGCACCTGGCTGCCCCTGTGCCTCCGAGGGTGTATGTTAAGTGCTGACCTGTGCCCCCCCACCTGACTGACCTAAACCACCCCAGGCCTGTGCCCAGAAACCACAGGAACTTACCAGCAACCTGTGTACTGAGTGCCCCCAGTCCTCACAGGATGCCATTGAAAATCCATCACCAACTTCAACCTCTGCACCGGGCTGGCTCTGTGTTGCTGGTGGTGCACATTTGGGGTGAACTTGAACTCTGACCTGTGGACATCCTATCCCCTGAAGGCTGGGATCGCAAGTAGAGTACTTACCTGTAAACTGTGCCAACACTTTGTCCCATAGGACTGCCTTGGTTCCTATGAGAAATTGCACTGCCAAATTAAAATTGAAAAGGGTTACTTGTAAACTTTATCTGCAAACCCTAAACAAAATACATTTGATACATATGCTTGATACCTACTTACAACTGTACTTACCTGCAACAATGACTATGGTTCTAGTAATAAAATATATTTTTGCTATATAACTGAGGTTAGTCATTGAGTGTGTTCCTCATTTCTTGACTGTGTACAACAAATGCTTTGCACTACCCTCTGATAAGCCTAACTGCTCGACCACACTACCACAAAAGAGAGCATTCGTATTATCTACATTAGCCTTTGTAAAGCCTCTGGGGACCTCCAGTCTTTGTGCACACTGTACCTCTTTTTGGCATAGTATATACTGAGCAAGTTTCCTACATTGGTGGATTAGTGGTGGGGTCTACAACTTTGCTTTTGCTGAACTACTCAGCCAACATCCCGTCACACAACCAAGTTCCAAAATAGGCCCTATTTTAATTTGATTTTTTTTAAATGATATTTTTTCTGAAAGAACTTAAAAGTCCTGCTGGTTAAGTCCCCCTTAGCATTTTTTTTTAAAGTTTTAAAAGTTACTATAGTTAAGGGTAAATAGCTAGTAGTTTAAGTTCCTAAAAGAAATGCCCAAACTTAGTAAAATAATGAGCAGCTCAGATGACACTTTTGTAGAACACAATCTCACCCATTTCCTGCATCTCAAGATGAGAGCTAAGTAATCTCTGTAGTCTCAGAAAAATTATAACTGGCTCCAACACTACCAAGATCCAGCTTCAGGAGCTCTTACCAGAGTTTGCAAAGTCACACCCTACAGAAGAGGATGATACCCTCTCAAATGGGGAAGAAGTTAGGGATCAGGAGGTTGAACTCCCCTCCTAACTAGGGAGGAGAGGGCCTCAATGCCATTGACTCAAAGGATAGTGCTCACTGGATCTGAGACTTCTACAGGGGAGTCTGGTTCCTGTGGGAACACAGGGCAGCCTCAGTGAAGAGGACCTCCTTTTAGCATGGATGGGCAAAAGATTAGCTTTGGAGAGCGCTCCTGGCTATAGAAAGGGAGAGATCAGAAATTGGCCATTAATGGTGGCAGCAAAATAAAACCTACAGACAGAGAGCAATCAGATACCCCTAAAAACCTCAAAGGGATTGTCCAAGTAAGAGGCTGGTGATGACATCAAGTGGTTTACAGCCTTTAAGAGGGCCTGGGGAACCAGAATATTCAAGAAGTCTCACTGGGGCGCTCTCCTTTGGGAACTGTTAAGTGGCAAGTGTAAGGATAGGCTGTTCACACTCACTGGTACAAATGCGGAGTCCTATGACCACGAGAAAGCTACCCTGATTGAGGGCTTTGGCCTCACCACTGAGGATTATAGAATCAGGGTGAGTGGAGGGGGAGTTGACAAAACCTCAAGCCAGTCCTTGGTCGATTCTATAGGTTACTCATTGAAAACACTCAATGGTTAGATAACTGGAAGTGTAGTGCATGACTATGATGGGTTTTATCATTTATTTATGAACAAACTCATTTTGAGTTACGGCTTCAGTGAAAGGTTGCATCAATATCTGGTAGACCTAAGTCCAACTTCTCCCCAAGAACCTGAAAGACCACTGGGTCAAAACTAGGGTGACCACAACTTCCTAACCAAAGAAAGGTTACAAAACCTCCCCAGGAGAAAGTGAGTGACACTCCTAGCAATAAAGAAAAAGTCCTTTGTAGGCCCCGAAAAACCTGTCCAGGTGGGTGGGCCACAAGACACCTCACAAAAGTGGGTACCAGGCTAAAAACTGGGATTCCACTGAGGCATAGTACCACACCAAGGACAATTGTCCCAAAAACAAACCCAGTAGCAAGCCCCCAGAGGCAGCCAGTGTAGCCATTGGGAATGACTCCTCAGATAAGGACGTTCTCATAGCCTTTAACTGGAAAGTGGGCCTCACAAATGAGTTGGAGATTCCAGAGGGGAGTTGACACTTCGACCACCTGCTGGTGAATGGAACTCTGGCCACTGCCCAAGAGATACCTGTGCCAGTCACAATTGTGTGTGGCAGGCTGGTGCTCTCAAACAAGTACATCCCAGGTGAGATAAGGGTTAGCCCAGGGGAGACCACTGATAAGCCTGTAGCGATAGTGCCCCTAGAGATAGCTGGGTCCCTTAGCTGGAGAAGGGTGGTAGTCAGTACAGACCTCTCCCTTGATTGTCTCCTTTAAAGTGACCACCCAGAGGTTGGTCAGAGCCCAAAAGAGGAGCTGGTCCAGGGACAGCCCTATTCCAAGGATTCTGGAGGTGCAGCCCCTGCGGTGTCTAGAGGTAGACCCCAGAAGAAAAAGAGGAAACTGAAGGTTCCAGTAAGCCAAGGAGCTCCTGCTCCGGTAGGGGAGAACTCCAAAGTTGGCACTGGTGAAGTCCAGCCTGACCTACAAGAAGTTCTGGCCATTCAGGCAATTGTTAGGCATGAGTTGGTGGCTCCTCAGCCAACAGAAGAAAGAGTGGAAGGAGTGTGTTTACTACAAGATGTAGCAAACCCCCAATTATAACCCAGCAGACAGGCCCCCCCGAACTCAAAGTACATGAGCTGAGAGTTTGTTTTACCCACCTAACTAGTGTGTGGCTGTCCGCTCTGTGACAGCCTGCCACTAAGACAAGTTTGTGACCCCATGGGGTGGAAGCCTTTGAGGTCTCTGGGTTCAGGAACAAAGGCTGCTCTGGGTGGAGGTGTGAATCACCTCCCCCCAGCAGGTAATGCAACACTTGGAGTGCCTTGGGGGACAATCCAACAGGAGGCCTGCCAACTAGGGGAGAAGCCCACCCCCTGATCCAAGCCCCACTTTGGTGGCAGGTCCAGAAGGAAAATTAGGAAAAACAAGGAGTGCCCACTGCAGCTAGGACCGCTCCTAAGATGTACAGAGTTGAAGCGACCACCCTCTTTGCAGAATCCTCCATCTTGTTTTGGAGGAGTGGGACCAATAGGGCTAAGAATGTGCCCACCCTCCCCAACGGAAGAGGGTACATGGAGTGAGTAGCCACCCTCAGGGACAGTAGCCATTGGCTACTGCACTCTGACCCCTGTAACACCCCTAAATCTAGTATTTAGGGGCACTCCTGAACCTTGCTCACCAGATTCCTGGCAAACTCAAGAAAAGACTGAGGAGCTGACCCCAGCAGTGAAGACCCCAGACAACTGACTTGGCCCCAGCCCTACAAGCCTGTCTGCAGCTTCAAGACTCCTGCTACAAAGAGGCGATACATCCTGCAGGACTAGCAACCTCCACAAACTGAGGCCTGCCTGCCGCAGAGGAGGACCAAGAACTCCAGAAGACAGCAGCCCATCCAGAGGAAACCCACCAAAAGGATGCCAGAAATGACCCTCATCTGCAAGCCCTGTCCATTCTGCACAGATGCCCATGGCACGAGTCCAGGTGGCCCACCAGTCTAGAGAAGGTCCGCAAGTGATTGACCATGAATCCTCCCAGGGTTGACCCCTCCTAGCCAACACAACACCAGACAGCCAGAATCAGGAGGACCCCCCTGATTGAAACCAGATCCGAAGAAGATTGCCTGACACCCAAAAGTACCTCTGCACCCGCAGATCCCTGGCCTTAGGGAATCTGACTGATGGTCTAGCAACATCCAGCGAGCCCCTCTCCTACTTGTCTTGTCTTATCCACTGGCCTGTGTTCTGAAACCCCAGGTGCTTATCTGCAACTTGTGTTCTTCCAAGTGCCCCCAGTCCTCATGGAATTCTATAGAAAGCCCAACACCAACTCAACCTCTGCACCCAGAGGACCCCATATTGCTTGTGGTTTAATTTTGAGCTGAATTTTAACTTTGACCTATGGACATCTAAACCTCTGGAGACTATGATTGTAAGTCAAGTTCTTGCCTGTTAACTGTGCTAATATTTTTCCTCCCCTAGGGCTGCTTTGGTTCCAATGAGAAAATGCACTGTCAACTTTTAAAATAAACATTACTTGTAAACTGTTTTATCTACTAAGTCTAAACAAAGTACATTTTATACATAAGCTTGATACTACTGTAAGTACCTGCAACTAAGACCTTTTGGTGCTAGTATAAAGTAAAAAGGTCTATTTTTGCTTTATAATAAACAGTGGTTTGGAGTTAGTCATTGAAGGTGTGCCTCATTTCCTGACTGTGTGTACACAACAAATGCTTTACACTACCCTTTGATAAGCCTAAATGCTCGACCACACTACGACAAAAGAGCATTAGTATTATCTACTTTAGCCTCTGGGGAACCCCTGGACTCAGTGTACACTATAACTTGTTTTGGTATAGTATATACAGAGCCAGCTTCCTACAGCTGCAACATGCATCTAGAGTTCTGACACGATTAGAAAAGTAGAGGGAAAGTAGACAAATTGAGCTAACAGAACACAAACAAAACCACAAATAAAGCAAATCGTAGATTTTCGCCAATACTTTTGCCCATCTTAGCCGCCCCCCCAATCAGATTAACTAGCTTCGACCTTCAGAATTATAAGTAGACATTGAGCACCCACAACAAGGGAAGATAGGCTACAAGATTATCACAAACTGAATATGTGAATATAAATCGCATATTAAAAAAAGATAAAATTTACTAGGGGCAGCAACTGCGACAGCCAGCTTAATGTTCTCAAGCCTTGAGTCAGTTGCGGTCCTCATACCGGACAGTGCTCTTCTGCCAATGCCCCAGTTCTTAAAACTTCCACCACAGGGACTTACCACATTACCTCATACAGGATTGCTAGAGTGATAGTAACAAATGGGCACATAAGTATTACTTGGTGGTTCATGGGATTTGAGGCAGGCTACTGGGTCGGCCTACACTACCCTTATGATTAAACTCCTCACCAACCCTCAAACTTTAATATTGTACCCTGTAAGTGTGGACAATTTACTTATGTGCGGTCACAAACTAACTCCTTTGACTTGTACAATGTTTATATACTACTTGGAGATGCAATAAACAGACTCTGAGTCCAAAAAAAAGATAAAATTGCAGGAGGGACATTAAGGCAACATGTGGTTAAGTAAATGACGAAGCTTAAGTTAGAGGTCAAACTCACTTGGAAAACCATACAGAATGTTCAATTGACTATGTAAAACTCCAAATTGCATGCAGTTTAAGAGAAGACAGAATAAAAGTTGAGATATCCCTGCAGCAACCAACCAATGAAAGCACAGAAGATAGAGGACAGCTGGCTAGTCAAAGACAAAACTCGCCTTACCCCAGCGTATTGATAAAGCCATTCACGGATCCCTCTGCGTACAATGAGACAATGTCCCCCACGTGCAGGAAACTCGACATCTTGTCGGACATGGTTTAAGGGCATCACCTAAAAATAAAAGAAATGTGTTACTATGGTGACAACATTCTTTTTCAAACAGGTGCTCACAACAAGGTCCATATGCTGTGATATCGAGATGAAGGCAAGTGCAATATTTTTGAAATAAGCCTTCTTCAGAATAGACAATATGAGTGGCATTAGGCAAGCAAATCACACCCACAGCTTAGATGGACATGTTGCATATAGGACACTGATAATACAAAAAAGACCACCAATTAATTTGGGGATGTACCAGTGTACGCTGGTATTTCATTGACTAACAACTGATCAGCATTTCTTCTAATTTTGGAAGAGACATCAATGACTGCAGGAGCAATTTAGAGTTTTAGAACTCAAAGCTCTTCCTCATTCAATCTCTATTGCTATTGGGAAGAAGGAGGCACTGCCCATTTTCAATAAAACCATCCAGATGCAAAGTATGATGCAAATATACTACAGAACATTCACTTGACATTTTCCTACATGGTTGTAGCGACCATGGGATTTTATTGAAATGCCATCATGAAATATGCAACTCAAAACAACTGTGCTCTACTGCACCATCAAACAGACTACTGAGGCTTTTACAAAACTAGGGCTCAAATGGTGCCCGAAACAATGCTTTCATGCAGAAAAGCTTACATGAACTTTGCTTGGTACTTGAGGGGTGCACCCCTTGAAACATTAGGCTCAGGAGCGTCAAGCAATTCTATAGGGTGGATAACAAACATTTTAATTTAAAGCGATGTGCAGCAAATTCAAAATAAATCCTTAAACCACAAGTGGGCAATCCCACAGTTGATCACGAAACTGATTACAAGCTTCTAAACCGCCTAAACTTCCAGAAGCAGAAGTCCTGGTAAGTATTTACTATTTTATTCAACCAAAGAATATTTATTCTACTAATTCCATCATCAAAAGGGAAAGTGGCAAGGTACATTGAGACTCGTGCAAATCACAAAAGCGTAAAGTGTCACCCGGGTGGTGCCTCACCAGGCACTCTTGCTCATGAGTTTGTCATAAGCATAGCCTCCTGTAAAGGAGTGCCAATACTTAAATTGGTACCCTAAAAGGCAGAAAAATTGCCAGCACTGGCAAAATGACTATTGAACAAACCCACATTTTCACAATGGCTCATATATAGACAAGCTTCTCTTTAAATACATTTTAACCTCCTGCCATTTACGTCCTCATCCCCAAAGAGTGTCCTACTATCAATATGTCAACAAGTTAGTACAAAATTATATGATGCCAATGCGCTAAGTAGACAATGCCGAACAGTTCACATCAGACCTGGATGCTTTGACAAATCAATTAAGCACAATAAACAGGAGTATTAAACTGAAATCAAATTGATGTATGCCCCATTACCTTCTAAGAAGGCAGGGGCAGCTCCTGTGCAATGGCGAAGGAGTTGCTGGCTACAAGCTAGCAGCTGAAAAATAAGACATCAGGAGGAGGAGTGGAGTGCACTTAAGCATGCATTTTAGTTTGGCCGCCCATCTTAGGCCGGCCAAACTGACATTCGTAGGTTTCTCCAACCGTTGAAGAAACAGCACAGACTCCAATGCACTGTCAGTGGCAGACCAAGAAGCTCAGACAAATCCTGGCACTGCTCTCATGCTAGGAATGGCATGAAAGCAGCACCAGGATTGCATAGGGAACCTGTGCTGGTGTCCCAGGGACTCCTTGGACACCATCAGGTGATAAGAGGAGCGAGGTTGCCACAGCAGCAGGACAGGTACGTTTAAAAAAAAAAGTTTTTTTTTAAACATTTATTTTATGGTTACCCTCGTCCCCCACACTTGCCCCCACCGCCCACACCCGTCCTCCAACCCCCCCATTCTAAACCCTTATCCCCTTGAGATTTGAGGCAGCCACCAATGTAAGAAGGGCAGACTGGGGAGGGTGGGAGTATCTTATAAGAAGCCCTGTTCCGTTCAGTCATTCAAGCATAAGCAAATCTGCAACAATGCGGGTGAGTCATCTGAAAGAGAAGGGCCAGTTTCACGAAATAACCTAATAAAGTTTTTGAAAGGAGACCAGCATACAAAGATTTGAGGGAGAGCTGAATGTTTACACTATATTGCTGCAATTTATAAATCAGTCCCAAAGAGTCTCCTCTTCAGTAAATTTACTGTTTGTTTTATAACAAACATATTCCAAGACAGACAGGACGCGGTTGGCCCATGGCTGTGCTACCTAAAAGGACAATGTTGCAGACGTAGAAATGTTATGCCCTGCAAAAGGGTGACATTTAGGATGAGAAAGAGCACTAATGAAAAAATGTTTTAAGTAAAGTATTACAGATTTATAAAGCAAGCTTCTTACACTTATTGTAAATAATCCTAGTCCTAAAGCTGTTTTGAAAACATTAGCTACCCACACTGCATAGTGGTGATCAGTACAATAGGACAGTGTTTGCTCAATTGAAGAATGATGATATGCAGTAGTGAAGTCACTAGTGAAACAACAGTACAACACCGGCGACAGAACAGATGGAAACCAACCACATGTAGTCTGTGGTCCTCACAAAGTCCATGGTTTGAACAGTTCCTTTCATGGATTACAACCCTCGAACCACCCCCCCCCCCCCCCAACACCCCCACCATTCCCAACCATACACACAAAGCAGGATACTGTGTTTTATCTAGGTAAGTGCGGGAATGCCTGTTGGTAGGAATCTGCAGACATCCAGAAAAATCCTAACTTTCCCTCAGAAATTTGCAGAAAATGTGTAATGTTAGTCAGATTTTCAGGTCTGCAGGGTATTCTTAGTAAGAAAGTGTAATGGGATCCACACAAGTCATTTAATCATGGACTCTCCAAGGTACCTAATTTCCAGCAAAGTCTAGGGTTTGTAAGTTGCCCCGGGCTGTGGCCAAGTTCCAGCCCAAACACTGCAGCTACCCACATCACCAAATTGATCCAATTTTCATGGGGAAAATCTGGTGACTTTAAATTTCGTTCAGCCACACAAGAGACATCACTTTCCCTGAACAAGTTTGGGAATGCCGAGAGGTACGATTTTTGTGGAACTCCAGATTCAAGAACTTTTCCTCACTGATTAAAATACTGCATTTTCCTCACATTCCAAAGTTTTAAATCTGCAGTACATTCTAGGTAAGAAAAGGTAGAGGGATACATGCCAGCCACACCAGCCTGGATTTCTTTAGATTCAAGTGTCATAAATGCCCGGGGTTCCCCAGTTGAAATAGCCAGAAAACTGCAGCTATTCACCATGCGAAGTTAAAGAATATTGGGATTTATCCCCCCCACAATCCTCTTCCTGCCCATATGTCAGTATTACACCATAAAGAACTCAAATTGCCTTTCGTTTGTCATGGCATATGGAGATGCTCTAGGTCCGAGAGCAGCAGGAAGTCTGTTGGAGTTTAGAGTGGGGAGATGTGGGTGGGGGGTGTAGATAAGACTGATACCTGGATGGCCAGCACTACTCCCATATTTTTTTTTCCTAACAAATTATTCCTGTCATCTAGTGAAATGTCTCCCCCAAACCCATGGAGGAGCAGAAATAGCTTTGAGGCTTTTAGGGGGAGGAGACAGGCCTGAAGCCTGGGAGAGCTATCCCCACTCTTAAAACCATTTTGACATTTAAACATACTGGAAGGCCACAATGGTATCCAACTGATATCCCCAGGCTGGTCCCACTACCTGCAGAGACACCACCGCAGAGTCTTCATTTGCCAACGTGGATAAGTGACCAGGAAAAGCAGACCTAGTTGATACAAGAGCATCATGCCTGGAAGCTATATATATTCCCAGAAGGATGTAACCACCACCTTGATTGTCTGGGAAGGGAATGCACAGAGAAAGGCAGTGTCCAGAATTGCCTCTATGAGCAAGAGATCTTCGGAAGGCTCTAGGTGAGAGGCGCCAAATGAGATTTGCCACAGATTATCAGAAAGCCATGGTCAAACAGAAGAATGGCTGACAGCGCATCACAAACTGCTGATTCAGTTTTCATTCATCAACACTTTGGTGAAGACAGGAGAGGTCTATGTCAAGCCACCACAATTTGATAATTGGTGTAGCCCACCACAAAAAGCAATTACTCCTGTTGTGAGAGCAGGACTGGAATATGAAATTGAGTGTCCTGTAAATCGAGTGATAACAACCGGTCTGTTTCCAAAGCCAAAAGAACCGCAGCTGAGTCAGCATCTTGAACGTATTCTTCCTGGAAAAAAAATTCAATACCCTGCAGCCCAGGATTGGACGGCAGATTGTATTCCTACTTGGAAAAAAAGAAGTATTCCAAACACAGTTGTACAATATCTGGCTCCAACACCAAATCAGAGAAGCAATCACCTCTTTAAAAAACACTTCATCACAATGCATTAATTGTCCACAACCCAGCTACCTCTATCACTTGAGTGTAGACTGCACCAGGGATGTGGAATTCTTAAAGCCAGACACACAGGACATATGGTTTGGTGTCAAGGACAACAAGTTTGTGTCTATTGTGTCCCTGGAACAAGTAGGGCCAAACCCCCGCAGCACAAACCCTTTGGCTGCCAGTTTACAATAAATTATGGATCGGGGAAGGGCACTTTTTGCAGTTAAGGTAATATTTGTGTTCCTATGTTAATGCTGCTGAAACTTATGTTTATGGTTTATTAATGCAAATCCTTTATTGGTAGGGTGAGCACTCTAACCAAATGTAAGTTCAGACTACATTACTGCCGACCGTGGTTCCAGTATAAAAGCGTATACATAGGTTTGCAAAGTTTATTATGAAGCTATGTATTATGCTCCCATAATGCTCTGATTAGATGCATATAGTTGCAGAATCTTGAAAGCAAGATTGCCAACTCTGCTTTAAAAATAATTTGTTCATAAAAAATGCAACCAGAAAAAAAACGTTTTGCTAAACTACTGTGAAATGTAGGTACCATGTCTGTGAAGCATCATTTAGTAATTTGTATTGATACATGCTAGTATTAACAAAAAATTTCATAATGGAAAAATCAGGGTAACAGGCTTCAAAATGATTATGGAAAACAAAAATAAACTAGCAATGGTAAAGCCAAAAAGTTCTGACATTGGTGGTTCACCTTTTGGTTTTGTCATTCCGTGTCTTCTTTGGACATGGTCTTTTTACAACTTTTTAGCTGTGGGGGCTGCCAGGCCCTTATTATAACAAAAATTGGTAAAAATATTTTTTTGTTCTCCAAATCACACATTGCCACAACATTCCTGGCACGGAATAGAAACTAATTTGTGTGCAGATACGCTCCTTCTGAAAGAGCAGACTACTGCCACTCACAGTGAAGCAAGCCAATAGATAAACAGAGAGAGAGACAGAATTTTAATAACAAAAGGTCTTGGTTAATGCCACACCTAAGAGTCCAATTCGTATACAAAGTCGCAAAAAGTGCACCCATGGTATATGTCTATGCATTAGTGTAGATGTATGTCTTATTAATTCACAAGAATTAACAAAAGTAGGCAAGGAAATCACTCCTAAAAAATATTTGTGAAATGCATTCCAGCACAAGCAAATATGCATGTTTAGATTTGGTCATGCGAACATCTGTTGAGCTTTTACATGTTCGCTTCGCCTACCACCACTTTTTCCCCCAACCCCAGAAGACATTTTACTTTTGCTTCTTTCAGGAGTAAATTTCCAAGCTTGCTCAGTATAGGAAAAGATTAGAGAAGAGCTGTAAAAACATCTAAAACATGTAAGTTAGTAGGTTTGCACAGGGTCAAAAGTGCATTCCAACCCTGGAACTATTTGTTACTGCTACATTCAGCCCCAGTATGGAGGTCTTTGGAAAGGGGCAATAGAAGGGAATTCTAGGATTTAAACTGTACTGTAATATGACCCCTGGCATAATCAGAGAGGCTGTAATCAGAGCTCTTATATAATGAAATTGCTGCCTTAATTTGTCCCCACACTATGAAGCACCAAAAGGACAAGTGGATTTTTAACAGGGCAAGTAGATCTATGAAGCAACCTGTCCCATGGACAAGTAGATATTTTAATAAATTCCACATCCCTGCTGTACAGTACCCACTTCCTTCTGGCTAGGTTTGTGCTGAAGCGGTGCCACATACATACATTGTACAATGATAGAGGACCCCATAGCCCATGCCAGAGTTAGCAATAAAGGCCTGATTCGATTATATACAATGAAACATCCTTCCCACACAGTGACTTTTGAGAAATTAGTTTTCTGGTCATCAGGGATAAGAAGGACAACCCACTGGACAATGTCCTAGAGGATAAGAGTGTATATGCCTAAAAAGCATATGGTGTTTAATCATTCGAATGCCATACTATTAGTGGAAAAGTCCTTCTTGCTCCAAGCCTCCAGGTGTCTGATGGAGTGGATGGGGAAGCTTATGAGAGCTGAAGCGCAAGAAGCCTTTATTGTAAAGCTCTCAGGACATGGATGGGTGGGGCCCAAGGTGGCAGGGCAATAGTGCCTTGAAACTAATTTATTTACTTCAGGAGCTGAAGTGGGCCTCTCTCACTACATGAAAATGGACCAACAGTTCAAAGGTTTGGCCACAAGGATCAAGAACGTCAGTGAGCACATTTATTTTGGTTTCATTTGAGGGCAGGGGTAACTCATGAACTTCTGCTACCTTCCGGTCTACAGAAGGTAAAGATAAAACCCCAGGTGGAGATGCCCGAAGGGAACACCATCTTTAGCTCAGGTAAAGTATCAAGGCCACTGGCTAAAGAGGCCATTTAAAAAAAAAATACACACTACAGCTCAGTCAAGAGAAATATGGTCGAACCCTTATCTGGTCCCATACTGCTCATGGAGATCGGAATCTGACCTAAAAAGATAGATGGCAATAGGTGGGACTACGTTCATGGTGATACTTCTCCGTGAATCTGCAGCCTCTGTTCTGGATCTGTGCTATTCCACAGGAAGCTGTAGCTGACCCTGTAGAAGCCAGGAATGGTGTCAGTCCAGGCAGGTAGGGGAGGAGACGTGGCAACAGGGGTGATGTCATTTGAGGCAGTGAGGGAAGAGCTTCATCCCTTTTGACCGGTGTGAATAAGGGTCTGGCTTGCACCAGAGACCAAAAGATCAGCTCCAAATAATGCCAGAGTTAGCATGAACATGGGAATGCTGTATGGTGCCACTGGGCCTGAACGTGAGCTAGATGGGGCTGCTGCCCTGGAGAAAATGCCAAAAATGGGGTTAAGAAACTGCTGGGAAGACAGGATAATATGGGCTGGAGGAAGCTTGGAATGGGACTATTTGACTGCAGGCTTTGGGGCGGTGCCAGGGGTGAATTTGTCACCAGTTGGTATGGAAGAGCAAGAGATTCTTTAGCTCAGAGGTTGAAGATACTGTGGGAATTGAGGGGCACCTGGGTGACCGACCTCTAGAAGGAGCAGTTTCTTATGCTTCTTTGGGATGCTTGAGGAGTGTGAAGATAAGAGACCTGAAGCAGCCCAAGGTGTGCTGCATCAGTCTTGTTGTTGGTGGCCTGTACCAGGAAACATTTGGCCCAACTCTTCTTTATTGCGTTGGGGGTGAATATTGAGACAATCACATGACTGTCATGGTCTGACCGTAAACACAATGGGCAAATGTAAAGGTAGTCTTTGGAGACATCTGCCCCTTGCATTCCTTATAGGGTTTAAATCCCAAAGGATTCAAGATAGTCAGAGCTCTGAACTTTTTTGTATTTTTTAGAGAATTTGAAGCACTCAAGCAAGAAAACAGAGTGAGCTCTGGATCTGAACAAAAGGCCAAGGAAAGAATATGTAACCAACACTACTGTGCCAGAGTGGGCACTATATAGCTTTGATGAAGTAACTAAACATCACTTCCGTAGCAGACATGGAGCCAGCTCCCCCTACTGGTGTCAAAGCACTGACATTTTCCAGGTTCAGTCTGATACCTTGAAAAGTTCAACAGGAGAAAAATGCATGTAGAAGTATCCATCAGCAGTACAAATGCCCTGAATACCAACACTCAATACTCATAACCTAGCAGTTGCAGTTGCAGTTCCAGAAGCATGCTCTTCACACACCAGACGTCACACTACGAGAAGCATTCTCACACCTTAACTAGCTCCTTTGCCAGACCTCAAAGCACTTGGTTAGAATGAGCACAAGCAGACCTGGCAGGTCTCTGTTCCAAGATGCAAAACACATTTGCAAAGTCAATAGAGGACATTTCCATTTTGAGTTTTAAGCATGCACATTGGTATTGCCAATGGCTTGTTCAGCTTCTCAATGCCGCCAGAGACCAGGAATAACTACTTGCAAACAAATATTGGTTCTGTTCCACTATAGTGGAAGGAGTTCAACTAAAAGAGGCTGAAATCAGCTGCCACCCTATCCCTTGACATAACTCCTTTTGAATTGCGATTCAAAATTGCGGGGGGGGGGGGATTTTAAAAGGACTTTAATACACGTTTTAGCTGATAAATGTGCTGCAAATACATTAAATGGCAACCAAGCTACTAGAAAAAAACAGAAAAGGTAATTTCCTGTAGTGTTGCATGACCCAAGTCAACCTTGACAACACCCAACTCATTTCCCTAGCCCGCCAGGTAAGCCCAGGTATACCAACTTATACCATTCAAAGCGAGAAAGTGGATTTTTTATTTTACACACAAACAAAAAATCTTAAGCATTTCACAAGGATTTCTTTGAGGGTCACCCTAATGTAAACCACATCTGAATTTATGTAAAATATTATGCACGAGTAAAGAGTAACATTGAATAAAGAATATAAAAAACGCATTCACATCTTAAGAAATCCTCGCTAATAGTGATCAGCGCAAGAAGGCGGCCATCATGAGTCCACAGTAATTGCTTCATATCTGCAAGTAGAGGACAAACAGAGGTTAAACAGCCCGGAGATGCCCGCAAGGGCAGTTTATTTGAGAAGCCAGGATGTACTCAGTCTTTAACCGTGAAAGAAAAAACTACAAGTCCCCCAGGAATCAAAAACTTTACTCTCTGCCTGAAAGGGTCAACATTTCTGCATTATGTTGATCAAAACAACAGTGAGAAAAATATGTATATTTTGTGATGTAATGTGAAAGTTCATGAAAAGGATTTCCCTGCCCACTTTACACTCTTTCTATACCAGTTCAGAAACTCCCCAATGTATAATTATATTAACACGAAAACAAAGCACGCCATGAAAACGTGTAAGTAACAAGCTGCAATGAAAGACATGGAAAGACGAGCATAAACAAAGGAAAACACGACGATGGGATGGACATAACGACATGAAGCGCTATGGCTTGAAATGTTTAAGTGTACATAAAATACTGCTGCCATTTCAGAATAATTTAAAATAAAAAGATGCTTTTATCCAATGTAACAGCATCAAGAAAGAAACATTGAGCAGAGAAAACAGGATAGGCCTCATTCAAACAGGTGGCCAGCAAATTACACCCTATAAAGACACGAGCTGACATTACTACAATAGGTGAGAAGAGGGAGTGACTGAATTGAGGAATTTTTAACAAACCAATTTAGGTTTTATGGTATTTAGGCAAGGCACACATTTGGGCAGTCTATTTAGACAAACCAGACTCCACTTCAGAAAGGATGACAAGTTCATTAGATGTTTTACTTGAAATCATGGCACACATCACAATATATTCACGGAAAGCATGGTATTTAAGGACTGAACGACAGGAGTCTCGAGCCCCAAAACAAAATGCGGCAGCCACGTACCAATAGTAAATTACTAATTCCAACATGGCCGCCGGTGTGCCACGTCGCACACGCATGAATGAGGGCCATTCTGAAATCCTCATTCAACGTTACTCTGTGGTTTGCAAATAACGCTCCAACAGGACCATCATATTAAAACTGCACATTACAAGTGTGAGGGAGTGCAACAAAAAAAAAAAAAAAAAAAAGGAGAGAGAGAGAGAGAGAGAGAGAGAGAGATTGTGTGTGTGTGTGTATATATACACACAGCAAGCATTGGCAAAGCCAATAACTCTTCCAAGAGCTATTTGCTTTGTTAATGTGTTTTAACCATGTTTTACACAAACATGGCTAAAAGTTAGTGGAGTAGAGTGCTGTCGAGCAGAGGGGTGCAGCGCCTCAGTAGTGGTGCGGCTCCTCAGAGCGAAATGGCTCAGTTCTGCAGAGTACAGTGATGTAGAATGCAGCATCAGAGAGCAGTGGCGTGGAATGCAGCAACGCAGAAGAGATTGTTTCAGAGTAGAATGAAGTGCCGTGGCGAAGTGAAGTATAGAGTGCGGTGGTGCAGAAAGTAAGGGGGTGAAGTGGTGTAGAGTGCAGTGGTACACAGTAAATCAAAGGCGGTTTCAGTGGGTTGGAGGAAGGGGTATTGAGGGTCATAGAGGTAAGTGCATGGGCATAAAGTATTGGCATGGTGTGGAGTAGACTGCAGCAGGGAAGAGCAGAATGGGTGGCAGAGTTGAATATGCATGGTGTGGTAGCAGACCCAATACAGAAAACGCAGCATTTTCAATTGACAGGACCATTTCAATTTCACAGACATACAGTTTTAATAATAAAACTATACAGCGCACAACTGTGTGAAAATGACATCACCCAGTGTATTGATTTGTTTTGATCATATTAAAAGTATTTGTTTGCTACACACTTCAGAAAAAACAATGTGCTTAAATTGTGCCTTAGTATTTCTGATATGTTCTGAAATACTTGCAGAGTTCACTTAAATGTGTGTTAGGAAAAAATCCCTTCCCTAGCCTGAGTACCCAGAAAATGGTCACATAAATCCTTTCACTTTGAAGGATGAGAAACAAAAGTAAACATTAAGCTCCCTTGAAAGAAAGAGCCTGGCATTTGACCTCTGTCTCTGAATGCACAGCAAATGTGAAAAGAAAGATTTTCAGAAAGAAGCACTGGTGGAAGAATACAAGGGAAGTTGGTGTGAGAGGACTTTGCTCCTTGTGAGGGACAAACTCACGTTGGACAGCTGAAAACAAATAAAGCCAGCAAATAGAAAGCCAGAATGTATTAGTTATAAACCACAAAGCCAATGGTAAACAACGAACAGAACACATTGTCAGGAAAGCTTTCTGAATGCCCCCAAGCTATCTTTAGCAGCTGCCTGGTAAGCTTCGACCTAATAATGGCTAACAGGATGGGGAGCAACGGACTAGCGGTGCAAAGCAAAAAGGGGCAGTGACGGCTGGGGAGGGGTGCGAGGACCACCAAAACTGTGGGAAGGCAACGAGAGGGGCAACAAAAAAAAAGTCCAGTATTCCAACAGAGTGCCAAACGAAAGAAAACAAGTCCCTTCATATAAGCAGGGGAAGGGTACAAATCATGTCAGAAGCAATAATTGGGAAAATTCCCTCATGTAAGCAGGAGATAGGTATAACACATCCTATCGGAAGCAATAGTGGCGCAGGGCACACAGAACAGGGAGGAAAGCCAGAGAAATAGAACAAGGCTGCCATTCAATCAGAGCAAAAACCCACTGTGATTTCTAACGTACACAATAAGAGGTTCAATAGAAGAGCTAAAGCTGTCTGGCCCGTGCCCTAAAGATGCTGTAGCCTTCAGCATTTCCTCAGATGCTGACGCTTCAGCACATCAATGGTGAATCGGACAGTTCTCATGCAGGCGTTTGTGCAGTAGGTCTTTTGTCCAAGTGGAGTTGCCATGGACAGGAAAAGGAGCGGACAGCTTTGTTCATCTAGAGATTAAAAACACCTTCCTCCACCGAGGAGAGAAAACACTTCAAACAACCTCGAAAGAGCCGTCCCTTTCAGGGCTATTTTCGTCCCTCTTGTTCGTCTTGTCGAATCTTATTCCATTTACGCCCCCGGACGCACTTGTATTTATGGACAGTGATGGGTGGATAATAAATGCATAAATGCCGACATCTCGGTTTTCGCGCAGGCAGCTGCCCTGCAGCCTCGGGCTGGAGTTCAAGGGAAGATAATGCCGCCGGAGCCCTCAGAAACCTGCAATTACTAGGTAAACAAACATCTCGGGGCTGTGGGCCGTCATGCGGGGGTTACTGGGCGATATTCTGAAGCTTTATCGTAGCGCCTTGTTCTAGTAATAATCCTGTTTCGAACAGGATTTAGCTTACCTGTGGACTGATCTGATTTTTGTCACTTTTTAGAATAACATACATCGGGTTCCTTCATGACATTGCCCCGTAACACCGTGAGCAGTCGGGCTAACTGCAGTTTTTTCCTGTTTCCGATTATTACTTTGCCCATATATTTGAACGATCCCCATTTACTGACCGAGCGAGTGTACATTTACAGGTTGATATATACCACCTTGTCCTTTCTTCCCATACGGCATACCACTGCCATGGCGATGTCTTACCAGCACGAGGGCTGAAACTCCTCAAGGTCTCTGCAATATTGAGACGCTCTAGACGGAACGGAGCCACTCTCCAGTATAATAAAGCTACAGGGTGAATCTCCCGTCTGAAAACACCACATGGTGAATCCTCGGCCTCGGACCTGATGGACTGAAAATGTGCATTCTTAAATTGGAGTCCATGAAGTGAATTGCCGTCAAGCTATCTGCACATATCACCCCTGCAAGATTGCCAAGAGGAGGCTTTAGCTTCTTCAAATCCTAAAGCATGTCAATACTGCAAAAGAGGTTCTCGAAAATAAAAGGGCGCCCTTGAAAACGACGAAGTATATTTAAAAAAAGATGAGAAATCAGACTTCTTTATCAATATGAAATCGGCGCCCAGCAGTTCTTGAACAGGCGTGAATTGTGCCTCAAAAGAGAAAATGACTTCACAAAATTTACTGGATTAGCAGATGCCTCTATATAATCTAGAATGACTGAACAAATGCACTTCGGCATGGTTTTAGCCATCAAAACAAAATATAATCAAACAGTGCAGTTAAAAGATAGTGAACCTTTCAATATACGGACAAAATAACTGGGAACGAAATACGCCACGGTACATCCCACAGTAATACAGCTCATCCTAGATGAGATCATTTTTGGTGTAGTATACTGGAAAAGAACAGACATGTTTTCGTTCACACACTGGCAGCCTTAAGTAGAACACAATAGGATTACAGAGAGTGGTGGTCAACGCGTCTTGGTCACCGTAACACCAACATTACAAAGTGACAAACATTACTAACCACACCCCTCAAACTTCAAGTCATCCGAGCACCTTTTGTCCTTCAGTACACACACACTGCTCAGGCTAAGCATACTCAAGTGCTGAATGGATGAAAAAGTTCAATCGGGGTCTTAACTTCAAAGGAGTGACCTTGGACTCTTTGCCCGTCCAGGCAGGGTGCAGTGAGAGGGTCTTCTCCACTGATTCTGCATTTCTTTAAAATCTCAGAACGATAACATGAAGATCTAGAACGCCATCCTCTGGCATGGTGCTTCAGAGCTAAAACATGGGAAATATGATGCACTGGCACCTTGTCGTCAGTTATCCAAAATCGGTGCAGTGGGGGTAAATTCAGAGTCACAGCAGAAGACAGGCTACTTTGAGTTCTGAATACCACAGCATGCAGGAATTTTGCTGCCATTTACAGAGGCACTAGAGACAGTCAAATAACCTCACAGAGGTTTATTGACAGGTTAATAAGACATTGGGGGTGCACAAAAGATGATAGTGCTGCATCTACCTGTAGCCGAAAGGTCTCCCTGGGCACCCGAGTGCACTGTAGTAGTGGGGGTTCACTCTCCCACGTAAAGGTGGCAGAACCTCTAATAGCCTACTTCTTCTAAACTTCTCTTTACTGACCTCTTAGTCCATCCAAGTAGGATCCTTCGGCCTGCTGAAAGCAGACCTTAGAGCTCCATGGAATTTATAGGTTACAAATATGAACACTCCCTGGAGCCGTGACCGTAGGGCACAAATCTGAATCCCCTACAGGGCCAATTCACCATTGGAAGATCAGTGCAATACCATTAAACTCTGAAAGTAAGAGACCTATTTACCTCACGAGGATATGGCACAGTTGCATTATGAAATGCACATTATATAGTTCATGTGCCCCAGAAGCCACTTCAGAGCACTTTGTCTCACCTTTAAAACAATTATACCAATCTGGTGAAAAAAAAGATAAATTCAGGCAGCCGCAAGGACTAATCAGGTATGCTGAACACTTTGGGAATCTCAGTTGGCCACAGGCACAAATTCCCAGACTGGTGGACAAAGCAGTCAACAAATCAACGTTATCAATGGGAAATGGCAGATAAAATGAGTGTCCTCTGTCCAAACTCGAGCACCCATGGTGGAACACACACACAAAAAAAAAAAAGTGGCACTTCCCAAAATAAGCAATGCGTATGTTCCATCCTTGTTATTTCAGCCCCTTCCAGGCTGTTAAGCTAGCTGCAACAAACATTTACACCGTATTCATATTTAAAAAAAGATTAATTCCAAAAACTGTACTAAATCAATTCCTTACTGTTGTTTTGAATGAACAGCAATTGAGAAGGCAGATACGTTTGGATTTAAAAATAGAACAGGTTATTCAGAGGGTGTGATGAGGGTGTGAAGACAGCATGCACGAATAACAGCAGGAGCAAAGCAGTGGCACATCTGTAAAATGTCCTTACTGAAACCTGTTACTGCGGTTCTGTGATCAATGTGGACAACAGTCAACCAGCAAAAGGCCCATTCTATAGTAAGTCAACAAATCAACCACATTTCTTACCAGGAACGTAATTTATAATACATTGTTTCTGGAAGTATTTACATACATTGGATCACTTCTAAATCTACCCAAGCTTGGTGCAAAAGATTTAGGGCCATGGCATGCATGGCACTGCCTCCATGCAGGACACAGCTAATGTTCTACAGAGGGCAGAGCACTGGACTGCTTAATCTCCTAGTACACAACAAAAAGCAAAGGTCAGTAATACAACATGAAATTACCTCACATATCACCCAACAGGCTCACCCAAGGACTTCTGCTACATAAATCCTAGACGCACAAACCTATTCTATATGCTACCTACCCTGAAGGTGAGGAGAGTAGTCATTGGCACAAGTGAGGTGGATAAGGGAACAGAGCCAGCTGGGATACAATGAAGAATTCACCAGGTGATGTCACTAGTAACACCAAGTAACTGAAATGCTAGGATGTGCTCAAACTCAAAACAGACTAAAATCCCACCTTCACAAAGGTGCAGAACCTTTTGAGGGTGTGTCCATGATGTGGACACTGGTGACCACATGCCAGTCAAAAGCAAAATATACAGACAGTCTGACCATGTGAAGGATAGTATCAAAGCTGAAGTAAGCAAGATGCTGGAGCTAGCGGTGATTGAACCTTTTGAGGGAATAATCTCAAATGGGATTAGTTATTTGAATTTCAGCATCATATTTGATAGTTCTGCTAAAGACAGGAGTTCAGCAGCCTTGTACTGAGGGCTAGTGTGGTGAATCAGGCTAGGAAACTGTCCATCAATTGCCCATCAGTTTATGCAGTTAATCTGCCCCGACTACTGCAAGTCACCACAACACAGATTGTATAAATGTATAGGTAGGACAACAAAAGATAAACCAACAGTTTCATGTTGGTCTATGTGAATGTTTATAAAGATAGGTGCTAACAAGATATTCAAATATTACAAGTGCAGAACACAATATGGGGCATATTTAGATTGCCACGGATGGACATTGGCTTCTGTAAGTAGGTATGCTGAGAATCAGATCTCACAAGTATTAGAAACTGGGTCTCTAGTTGGTAGGGGTATGCACCCTGTCAAAGTAGGGACCACAATCTTAGTCAGGGTAAATCACAACACAAAGTACAGAATACTGTGCTCACCCTCTGGTAGCTTGGTACAGAGCAGACAGGCTTAATTTAGAAGGCAATGTGTAAAGTATCTGTGCAGTCTAGCATACGGTAACAGTGAAAACATCACAAAATTTATTCCACACCAGTTTAGGAAAATAGATATTTATCTGAATAAAATAAGACCAAAGCAGCAAAAATCCAATATGCACAAGTCAAGATATCACTTTTTAGAAGTTTAAGTGGGTCTTAATCCTTAAGAATCAATGGTTGAATCCTTTTAACAGTACCTGAGAAGCATCCAAAATACAGACACAGAGGATGAGATGCATCAAAATGAATAGGAATGCGTACATTTTTCCAGCATGGGAAAGGCGATGTGTAGATTCTTTCCATGCTTCAAGGTGATGTATCGGTTTTCAGGAGCACAGCTAGGTGCCTCACTGCGATGTGGGGATACTTTGACACCCAGGGACGATGCGTGGAAAGTCCATAACACGTTGAGCAGAGGCAACATGCGTTGCATCGATCCGGCAGACAATGCGCATTGCGTCAAGTTTTGCAGGCGTTGCGTTGATTTTCTGATGCACTGGATTGTCTTCTTTGGTGAAGTCTGACAGCCCTGAGAACTCAGAACAGGAGGCAAGCTCAAACCAAACCCTTGGCAAGCGTTTGAGGAGAAAGCTAGAGTCCTTCCAGCAGAGTCCGGGGTCAGCAGGGCAACAAGCAGGCCAGCAGTCCTTCCAGCAAACCACTCCAGAGGAGTTCTTTGGGCAGCCAGGCAGTCCCTCTGACAGTCAAGTTGTAGGTGAAGAAGTGTCTGATTTGGTGGGGTCACAGACAGTATATATAAACTCAAAAGTGCCTTTGAAGTGGAGGAAACAACAATTGGTTTTGAAATGCACAAGTTCCCCTTTTAACCCAGCCCTGTCTGCCAGGAGCCCTGTGGGGGTTATTAGTCCTTGTTTTGAAGGCAGGCCACTGGCCGTTGAAGTGAGAGCCCCTCCACCCTTCCTGTCCAGTGGGAGCCATCAGTATGCACACACAGCCGAGTGTCCTTTGTTTATGGCTGTCTGGTTGGACTGCACAAGGGGAACTGTCAACCAGTACAGACCAGACATGGATTGGAATCAGGCTGTAAGGCACAGATGGCAGAGAAATGCCTACTTTCTAAAAGTGACATTTCTAAAATAGTAATGCAAAATCCAACTTCACCAGTAAGTAGGATTTCTCACTATCATTCCAACCATACCAAATATGGCAAGGCTACTCCTTGATCAGAAATTACCAGTTAAAAGCACATAAGGGAATTTCTAATGTTGGCCTATGAGAGGAGCAGGCTTCACAGTAGTGAAAAACAACGTTGGTAGTTTTTCACTACCAGGACATGTAAAACACAAAAAGGTACAAGCCCCTGCCTTTTACTTACATAGCACGCCACCATATGGGTGACCTAGGGCATACCTTAGGGGTGACATATGTAATAAAAGGGCAATTTTAGGCTTAGCAAGTAGTTTTAAATGCCAAGCCGAAGTGGCAGCGAAACTGCCACACAGGCATCGCAGTGGCAGGCCTGAGATATAGTTAAGGGGCTACTTATGTGGATGGCACAATCAATGCTGCAGGCCCACTAGTAGCATCTAATTTACAGACCTTGGGCACATGTAGTGCACTTTACTAGGGACTTACAAGTAAATGAAATATGTCAATTGGGTATGAGCCAATGTGACCATAGTTAGGGGAGAGAGCACAAACACTTTGCACACTTTACCACTGCTAACTAGTGCTAGAGTCCTATAACCAGCTAAATCAAGATAAAAATGAAGGGAGGCAGGCAAAAAGTTGGGGGGACAACCACCCTAAGACTGTCAGGTCTAATTACAACCCTCAAAATCATACTGCAGAGATCCTACTTTAAGTCACTGAGCACTATTCATTAGGTCAGTGCTCTTCAATGATTATTGCTGCAGAATAGATTATACTTCAATATCTGAAGATTCACCAGCAGTATGTTCTAAGGAGAACCTGCAACCCAGTAATTTTGAAACCATAGTAGGTATTGTTGATGCTCTGAGAAACTAAACTTCATAAATAACCAAAAATATAAATAAATTCAGAGTCCTTATATTTACTGAGCACAACTATACTCGCACTTAACTGGAAAGGAACATTTAAATGGCCTAAAAGCCACTCTTCAAACTTGCGTCCTGATTAAGCAACCGATCTGCCCGATTACACCCTAGACCATTACAAGTGGCACAAAACTTCACACAAATTCAACAAGCTTTGATCTTTTATCTTCAAACTCACTAAAGAGATATTGTTCTCTAAATTGGGATTTGCGGCATGTACGTGTCCTAGAGACAGATTACCAATCAGTACATAAGTAGGCAGAAAGAACATGTTTTACCACTTAGCTTATAATCCATTCCAGAGTCTTGCGGTCACACCATGAATTAGTGTGATTCTAACATCAGATTTAATTAAAATGATAGCAAAGTAGGCATACATGGAGAATCAAGAACTACAATACACACAATCTGTACAACGTTTCCTTGGCTACTTCTAGCAATCCTAACATACAAGTAAAGTAATTATACTTGGAACGCGTATTAGCTTTAATTCTCGGACAGGTCATTAAGACTTTTAACAAAGTCTTTATAAGCCTTGAACACTCCATGGTCTGCTGGAATCTCTATGTTACTGCATATATTGGCATGTCTATAAAGTGACAAATGAAACCACTCAGACCATTCGTTAAGGCTGAATAATGTTATTTCCACAACACAAATAAGATTTAAAACTATCTGAACTTTTTCTTGCATCAAATGAACCATGATAGCAAGTGTTTAGCGTAAGGATGCCTGCCTCCATATCATGTAAAGCAAGTATTCACTGCCCTAAAGAAGTACAGAAGAACCAAGATCAAATCTTGCTAACTAAAGTGGTTTCCCGACCCAGCCCAAAACTAGACATAATAAACTGAATATTTCATGCACCCAGTCCTCCAGATGTCTCTCAAACAGATAAGGACTACAGTAATAGGGAAGGATGACAAAAAGACATAGCTGCATATCCCCAAACTGACAGTTACTACTGCTTGCTGCAAATTTACTTCTCATAACAATTTTAACAACTGTTACTAGAAATTATATAAAACCTACGAACTATACAAGATCATTTCAAAGACCGACATCAGATTAATGTATCATCTTTAGGCACTCTGATTTTAAGATTTGACTATCTTGTTTTATTCAATAATATAATTGTGTTCTGTGCAAAATGAAGGGATGTGGTAAATGTTTTTTTTGTGTCCATCATGGGGGTGTCCGAGCAAAAACAAACACCCAAAGCGTTCACAGTTTGGGCAGCATTCAGAGTTAGGCGGACAGTTTAGGCCGTCCACCAAACTTCTCACAAGGACGTTGCCACCATAGTGGCTACCTCCCCGCCAGGCCCATTTAGGAGTTTCCCACTAGGTCAGCGGGTGGAAACCTGAGTTTCCACCCACTGGCCTAGCAGGAACCACCCTACAGCATTGTCTCCGGCTCGTAATCGAGCCGCAGCAATGCTATAGGATGTCGGGTGCACCAGCACCCTCGCAATGATCATTGTCTGCAAAGCAGACAGTGAACACTGATGGTGCTAGCAAGGGGGAGCCCTGCACTGCCCATACCAATGGGATTAGGACTTCCACAACTGCCAGACCGCCAGCATTTCTGATCCTGGTGGTCCGACTGCTGCATGACCGCAGTTGTCATAATGGGAGACTTGGACTGCTGCATTGGCACACACACATACATATATACACACACACACCCCCCCCCAAGTAAAATCATAACTAATACTGCCTTGGATAGAGGATCAGGGAGTAGAGTTTTATAGACACTTGACTACAAAGTGCTTGGCAATCAAGTGTAAGATGTGCACTAAGTTTGTTGTGCATGGTTAGTACAGTGTGTAGAAGCTGTGTTTAAGCATCTAATAAGACAGAGCTCTGTGGGAGGGTCAGTGTTTGCATAAACCTAATACAATTACTTTATCAATTTTACATTGCTAATAAGGGAATAGGTCTAAGGATCGGGCTGAAGTCTGCAACAGTGCAGCACATGCAATCAAACGTTCACCACATAACTGGTGCTTCGCAAACCAATTATAAGCAGAACACCAAGCATCCAGCACCTAAGTAATAGGTCTATGAACTTGTCCCAGCAGAGCTGAAGATAATCTACACTATAGGAAGTGGGAATAGTGCAACAAAACGAAGATTACGGGCACAACAGCAAGGGGTTCATACATTGTCCTCAAATCACAGATAACAGTAATGGTCTATGTGGTCCACTGAGAAGCAGTGACTGCACACCCAAAGAAACCTAGATACCACTCTAATAGGTTTGTGACGTCCAGAATTGGTTAAGGCACAACCCACAGGTGTGCGTGTAACTGAAACCTCAGTGAGGCACTAACCTGAAAGTCTGTGTATGGAAGCTACTCAACTACCCAGGAGAACGAGTTACAGGCAAGAGATTTAATGGTCAAGTGGCCAGGGAAGATTGCCCTAAGCCATTCCATATCGAAAGGACGACAGCACCCTTAATCTTTCTGCCTTTACCTGGACATCCACACTGGACACCTTGGCAGGAGTTAAATATGTTAGGGTAGGCAAAAGGCAGTTACTTGACCCATTAAGGGTGGTCCATGACTCAGTGCAGAGGACAACAGAGCACAAACCATGTGTTACCAATGAAACAGACAAGCTCCAAAACAAATCAAATGCTATAATAGTTAAAGTACTACACGTTTTCAATAAAGTACACTGGGGTGAAATATATGCTGCCCTAGGTTACTCCTACTTTTACGATGCATTCAGCAACAAAAGCTGGGCAGAAATCTGCTTGTTGAACCTCATTTGTTTTACACTTCAGTGAGATTTAGAACTTCAAGTAATTTATTTCTACTGGGTTTGCTTATGGCACAATGAACTTACCTTTGGTAACACTTTCTAGTGCAGACTCTCTACTCGCAGATTCCGGACCTTTGAATAGTCCCTGGGCATCTGACTGGATCTGGAAAGTTTTGAGCAGTGCCTCTGCGTGCCAGCAGGTTGAGCTGTTCCGCTTGGAAATTACACTGCAGTGGCTATATAGGCGTCACCCTGGCGTGCTGACAGTCTTTCATGAAACCTTCCTCGTCAAAAAAAAAAAAAAAAAAAAAGCAAACCCACAACAAAACAAAAAAATTGCGTAGGTCGAGCGCAAGCGTACGCCTCTTGTATACTTTTAGGTATACTTCTTGGAGGTCCACATAGAGTGAGGAACACCAAGTCACAAACTTATCCCAACAATAGTCATAAACCAATTTAGTTGAAGGACGCCTGGCTGCAAAGAGGACATCACAAACTTCGGGAGGGAGCTAGAAAACTTAACTGTTGCAACTCAATCTCCAGGCATGAAAGTCAAGCGTGTGCGGATGTGTGCAGTACCCTACCCTATTGCTGCAACAGGAAAGCCTCAAACAGGCAACCAGGCTGGAGGACAGATGCTCATTCTCAAGAGTTCTGGATACCAGATTCTCAAGGCACAATCCAGAGCCACTAGGATGACTTGCAGCCTTATTGCTTCTGATCTTGAGATCTCGGAGCAGGAATAGTATCAGCAGAAAGGTGCACAGGAGAGCAGAGCCCAACTTGAGGCAGAACACCTCTGAGCAAGAGCCACTTTAGAAATTCCAGCACACAGAAGTGCTGGTATTGCATGTTCTGGGCAAACTTATTGAGCTAAGTTCTCCACGGTTTCGGAAGACCTTGTACAGCCTTTGGATGTAGACACCACTTATGATCCGAGAGACACTGACTGTTCAGCATGGCCTTCAGAGATTCCACCAGGTATTGTACGACCAGAATTATGCCCTAATGTTCCAACAATGTTCAGTGACAGAACCTTCTGGCACATGGTCCACAACCCCACCAATTCATTTGCTGAGGTACCAAATGACAGTGGCATTATACGTGAACACCTGAGTCAGGCTTCCTTTGATGGATAGAAGGTTTCAATTACAACAAATAGCTCAACTCCAACAAGATGATAGAGCGGAGATTCTGCTGCAGACCAGAGTCCCCTGATCTCCACTTCACAGGTGGTAGCCCAACCCTGGAATGTGTTGGTCACCACTGTGAGCTGTGCATGCATGTGTGGGTGTGGTTTTGGGGGGGGAGACGGGGGTGGAGGAACAAGAGGGGGTGGCTGCTGACCCAACTGATTTTGCAGTTCCCTCCGATATCTGGACCAAGTTGGAAATTTTCCCCTGATGTTGCGTCTACTGGAACTTCAGGTCCCCCTGCAGAGTCCATGTATGCCATTGGGTGTGTTGTATCAGCAGGAGGCAATGAGACCCACAGCCTCAAAGTTAATTTACCGAAACATCAGAATCACAACCTGAATATAGGGGATAAGCGTGGAACTGCACTGTGTTTAGAATGACACTGATGAAAGGGAGCATTTGAGAGCGAGTCGGGTGTGACTTCGGCATGTTGATATTGAAACACAATAAATGCAAAAGTTTTGCTTAGTCTGGAAGTGGGCAAAGACTGCCTAGGGTGAACTTGGCATCAGCCAGTTGTCAAGATAGGGGAAGACTGGAACCCTTAACGTCCATTGATGGGCTTTTACAACTGCATCACTTATTCTGAGCACTTGAGGGGCACTGGTGAGGCCAAAAGGGAGCACAGCGAACTGAAATGCTTATGGCCCACAGTGAACCACAGGTAAAGCCTGTGGGCCGTCAAGACTGGGATGTGGAAATACTTGTCCTGCTGGTCTTGCACTACCATCCAGTAACCAGAGTAGACTGGACCAGAGCCAGGGTGACCATCTTGAATTTCTCTTTTTTCATGGGAGACAATGAAAGGATCTAGATCTACTATAGGGTGGAGGCCTCAATCTATCTTTGGCACCAGGAAGTAGCATATACAACAACCACACCCTACTTCAGGCACCCTCTCAATGGCTCCCTTGGCCAAAAGATTCTGCACCTCCTGATGAAGTAAGAGAAGTTGGTCTTGTCAGCAGTTCTTTGGATGGTGGGAAGAGCTGAGGTGTTTTCAAACATGGTTAGGTGTACCCCTTCTGCACAATCTGCAGCACCCACATGTTGGATGTAATCGCTGACCACTGAGGCAGGTGCTGCAAATCTAATGGCTGTGATTGATTGGCTTGTTGGCTTCATGAGCCAGAGGGGCGATGGACTGGGCAGCATGTTGGGACTGGTTCCGGCAAACTTTCTGGGCTCTGTGGCTCAGTTCTGCATTGACTGGACAGGCTGCTGGACTGGGTACTGGCACCAGAGACAAACCAAGTGGGATCAGACACAGACATCTGCCTGTGGCAATCTCTGCAAGGTTTGCACCCTGAAGGTTTTGCAGGGGACATGATGTCCAACGCCTGGAGAATATTCTAAGGTAAGGAATTTGCTTTTAGAAGTCAATCAGAAAATTATTTTGGAAATTATTTATTTTCAGGGCACAGCCTTATGAGCCAGCACGACAAAAACAAGTTTGTGGGATCCCATGAGGCCAATTGTTTTCCTTCATCACCCTGCTTGAAAGTAACCAGAATCTTCCACTGCACCTATGCTGCATGCCACTCAGCCTGACCTGCACCTCACAACATAGGTATGGAGCTGGCATGGAGTTTAGACTAGTGCAGGCTGCTGCTTCAAGGAGTGGAGTTAGACTTCCAGCCTGTCAAACTCCAGGGATCAAGAAGTTCTGATTACTCTCATTCAGATCGCCCTAGATTTTTTTTGGGGGGGGGGGGGGGGGGAGGTATTTTAGAAGGGACTGCCTGGAGATATGCCCAAATCGTACCTAAGAGCCTGGGCTGAGAGATGGCAAAGAAACAGTGCAGCAATACATATACCTTATACGGTTAAGGCCCACTGACCTGTGGCAAAGGAAAAGAGGCAGATAAGAACCTTAAGGGCCTGGCCTGGGACTCTAGGCGCAGGCGTAAAGGAAGTGCATAATACTGCTGCCTGGAAAAGCTATGAGGTACTAAAAAGACAGTGGCAGCACCAAATGCTTTCTTTGTTTCGCACCCCCACCTGAAACTTTAACTGCCTCAGCTGAGACATGCAGAAACAACAAGTGCAAAGAAGGGGGAAGCCAGTTTACGAACTACACCTAAAAGATGAGGGCT